>NW_022436963.1:33651128-33857728 GCF_009761245.1 Sapajus apella
TTTTTTTTTTTTTTTTTTTTTTTTTGGAGACGGAGTTTCACTCATGTTACCCAGGCTGGAGTGCAATGGCGCGATCTCGGCTCACCGCAACCTCCGCCTCCTGGGTTCAGGCAATTCTCCTGCCTCAGCCTCCTGAGTAGCTGGGATTACAGGCACGCGCCACCATGCCCAGCTAATTTTTTGTATTTTTAGTAGAGACGGGGTTTCACCATGTTGACCAGGATGGTCTCGATCTCTTGACCTCGTGATCCACCCGCCTCGGCCTCCCAAAGTGCTGGGATTACAGACTTGAGCCACCGCGCCCGGCCGGGAGATAAATCTTACCAGGACTTCTGTATTAGATGTGAATGGTCAGGAGGGCTTCTTGGAAGAGGTGCTTTTCAAGCAGAAACTTGCATGAAATGAGATAGCAAAATGAAAAGAGAAAAGGCGCTCAGAGGAAAGTGTGATTGGCCTGAGAAACAGAAGCTGGGGTGTATGCGGTAGAGGTAGCCAGTGGCTATTTATGTAGGGCTTTGGATTTGTTCTGAGCAAGATGGGAAAAAAATAGAAAGCTTTAGAAACTGATTTATATTTTAGAATGACCACTTGGACTGTTATTAAGAAGAAAACTGTGGAGGAGCAAGAATAGGATCAGGAAGGCCAGACAGAAGTTTCCCAGCAACTGCGCATTAGATAGAGCTTCCGAAATTGCATTCTTGACACAATCTACAGAAGGGGGTGGGGTGGGGGGAAACACTGAAAGTGATTTACTCACAAAATAAGTATCATACTTTCCTAGCTTTAGGGGCCTTATTTTATAAAATCTATTATGTAGGTAAGGTTCTACAACTTCCAGGAAGTGGACAAATCTTACGGGCAGTATCCCAAGGCTACTGACCCCAATTCTTTTTTTCTTCTGAAAAGATGTGACTATTCCAAGTCTCATTCACCTGTCCAGTGGCCATCTGAGATAGTCCCCAGGCAGCAAATTAGCCTAGGCTTTTTTTTTTTAATCCCTCATTCATTCAGCGAATTTTATTCTGCACCTTGTTGTGTCCAGATTGCCATGAATCATAACCAAAATGTAGGACCATGCAGATTTTATTTCGTATCCTGCATAATGCCAGGGGCTGCTATTCACATAGATTATGATGAGAATGCCACCCCATGGAGTTGTACCAGGCGTTGCCCGCACAACTGCACCCTGTAGCCCTGCCAGGGCGCTAGGCACTGGGGATAGGGACAACAGAGACATAATATTTTCAGTTCACCATGTACCCAGGTTAGAGTGATTGCCCTTTTACTTGGCTTCCTAATGTGGTCATTTGTTTTTCAACATCCTCTATGTAACTACAAATATGGTGGGTACTGACAGCAGGGTGCACTTCCAAAAATGCAAAACCTCCAAACCTGTCTTCTCGACAGGCCTCAGCAGTATTCATTCTGGAAACCCATCAGAAGCATTTCAGATCAAAGCAGGTAAAAGAGGTGAGCTGCAGCCAGGGCTGATTTGAGATTCCAGACGCATCCCTGACCACCATCTGGGCCTCTGTGAAAGCATCTGCAGGCTCTTCTCAAAGCTCAGGGCCCTCACACAGAGAGCAAGAAGAAATATAGGGTCTAGGAGAGGCCAGCAGATGGTGAGTTGCCAGACTTTTTACTAGGTTAAAAGTGTCAACTCATCATTGTAGAAGGGTGGGTAAAAGTACCTTCTATTACTCAGTCTTCCTTTCTCTCTCTCTCTCTCTCTGTGTGTGTGTGTGTATGTGTGTACATGTGTATTTCTGATACAGTGCTCATTTTCTCATCTTATGTCCTCTTGTGCCTTCTATTGCAAAGGAATTATCTATTCAGTCAATTGTTGATTGCTTCATTTATTCAATATGTATTTACATATGTCAGCTTTGTGCCTGGCACTATCTAGGCCTTGGAGACAGTGAACAACATTGACAAGTTTAGCACTTCATGAAATCTATATACTAATTGGATAAAACTATAGAACATTTTGGATAACGACATGTGCTCTGACGGGACAAAAGCAGGGGCATGGGAATAGAGAATGGCTGCAGAGAGCAGGGCTACTTCTGATTGGTAGTCATGAAAGGCTTCAGATAGGAGGTGACACATGAGCTGAATTAGTGATGAGAAGGATCCAAAAGCAAACTTAATGAGTTAAACTTCTTTATTTACGTGGGTATGCTAGAAACTTTCCTCTCCCTTCTTCTTTTTTGTCAAATCCTTGTTGAATGTGTACATTATGGGATCAAGTAAACAAATCACATATGAATGTGTAATACATCAGTTGCTTAAATGTTGTGATATGATGGGAGGGAGAGTGAGAGGGTGGTCAGGGAGGCCACCTAGGAGGTGGGGGTATTCTTTAATAGAGAATAAAGCAAGAGAAGAAGCCATGACTATAACTGGGGGTGGGGTTAGGGAAGAGTGCCAGCCAGAGATGAGCAAATGCAAGGACAGGTAGGTGATGAGGCAGGGGTATGCTTGGCAAGAGAAGCAGTAAGGAGGCTCCTGTGTCTCCAGTGGACAGGCAGGAAAGAGTCCAGGAGGGAGCAGGATCCAGATTCCTTGACATTGTATAGGCCATGAGGGGAAATTACAGTTTTATTTTGCATTGTGTGGGAAGTCAGGGGATGGTTTTGACAATCATCTGACTAAACATTTTTAAAAGACCACTCTGTCCTGGAGAAGAACAGACCCTATAGGTGAAAGTGGAAGCAGGAAGATGAGCCAGGGTACTGTTTATTGTTACAGTAATCAAGGCAAAAGACCATGGTAGCCTGGGGTGGAGGAATGAGTTAGAGGTGTTGAAAAATGGCTTGATTAGGGAGATGTGAAGATGAGCTAGACTAAATCTGGTGATTGATGCTATGTGAGGTACAAACAAAAGGGACAAATCCAAATGACTCCACAGATGTTGTGTGGACAGCCGTGCCAACAGTAGGGTCATTTTTGAAAAGGAAAGACTAGAGGAGCGGGAAGGTTTGACAGGAGAGAGGCAACTTTGGACATGGTAACATTGAGATGCCTATGAACAGTGGTGAAGATTATCAGCTAGGTGTTGAAAATACAATTCTGGAATTCAGGAGAGATGCTGGGAATTATCCGACTGCAAATGATACAGGAAACCTGGAGACTAGATGAAATCATTCTTACTTTTCTATGAAAAATAAGAATGATGCCCAAGATACTCCAATATTTAGAACTAGGGATGAAGAGGAAGTAGCAAAGGAGCTGAAAAAGAATATCGCAATAGAGAGGAGGGGAAATGGGAGGGAAAAGTTACCCAGAAAGTGAGTGAAGAAAAGGTAAGGAGGAAGAGAGATTAAACCACTGTTTTTCAAATGCTTCTTAGAAGTACATGAACATCACATTGATCAATGGGGTCATTACTGGAAAATTCAAGAGTGATTTGATAGAGTGGTGTCAGTGAAAGCCTGGCTAGAATGGTGCTAGGGAGAATGGGAGGAGAGAGATCTGCATCTTTGAGCATAGGAAAGGCTTTCATTGCGTTTTACTGTCATGATTCCATAAAGCACATGCGCAGCTGTGAAAACCCAGGTAGTTGGTGGAGGGGGTTATAGGATCAAGGGAGAGTGTCTTTAAATGTTTGTCTGGTGAAGACAGTAATCTTGCAAGAAGAGGAGAAATTGAGAAGAATGAGGAGATCATTACATATCACTGTAATATGTGTATCACAGTAATATCACTGTAATGCAGTGTTGTTTGTTTGCTTGTCTTTGTGACATTTTCCGTATTAAGCCATTATTGCACTGCTATAAAGAAATAACTGAGACTGGGCAATTTATAAAGAAAAGAGGTTTAATTGGCTCATGGTTCTGCAGGCTTTCCAGGAAGCATGGCAAAATCTGATTCTGGGGAGGTCTCAGGAAGTTTTCAATCATGGTGGAAGGTGAAGGGGATGTAGGCATCTCACATGGCAGGAGGAAGAGCAAAAGAGAGAGTGGGGGGTGGTGCCGTGCACTTTTAAATTACCAGATCTTGTGAGAACCCATTCACTCCTGCAAAGACAGAACCAAGCCATGAGGAATCTGCCTCAGTGATCCAAACACCTCTCACCAGGCCCCATGTCCCATACTGGGGATTACGCTTCAACATGAGTTTTGGGAGGAGACAAATATCCAAACCATACCACCTTTTAAAAATGTGAAAGCCATTCTTAGCTCATAGACCACATAAAAACAGGCTATAAGTGGCCCATGGGCTGTACTTTGCTGACACCTGCAGTCCAGAAGACTATCCATGATCTTCCATTACCAGATTTGAATATACTGGTTTTAGCACATCAGTCCTGGGGTTGTGCAAGTGAAGGATATGATGTTTCCATCTATTAGACAGTGCACATAAAGGAGATTCTGATTCAGGGTCCCTTTGTTTATTGGTGTGGCTCAGTTTTGGTTTAAGTGAAGGATATGATGTTTCCATCTATTAGACAGTGCACATAAAAGGGGTTCTGATTCAGGGTCCCTTTGTTTATCGGTGTGGCTCAGGTTTGGTTTGTTTGTTTCCATGAGGATGAGATCTTAATGTATCTTTTTTGCTGGGATCATGGATGCCATTAGAAGTTAGAATTACAAGTTTCAACAAATAGATCCTATAGTGCTGGCAGGTACCAAGAATGCAAGAAGACTAGGCTAAGAAGCAGCATAGTCCCCAGTTGACCGAGACACATCATAAATGAGGAATATGGGAAGTTGGTAATGAACAACAGATCCCTTATTACATTTGAGGCAGTTTTCTCTCCTCATCCCATTTCCTACTTTCCTAAGAAGAGTATGAGGGAAAGCTTCATTCTCAGGAAGACCACAGGAACAAATTCCTTGACCCTAGGATACAGGTATTTGTATCCTGGTAAACAGTGAAATCTGCATGCAAATTAGAAGCCTCTCTGGTTAGGACTCTCTGGTCATCGTACTCTGACATATCGCAGATAAGGAACAGAGAGCTGCATAGGTATGATGCAGTCAGGGATAAATCCCCACATTCCGGTGGCAGGTAACGAAGTAAACTTTCATGAAAGTTGGTAGCTCTTCTCTGTCCTCTAGCTGTACCATCTGGACATATGTCCTTCAAGGTTGCAGGAGTAGGGGAGCAGTGAGAGAATACCTGGGGGAGGTTGAGGAGCACATGGATATCTGGTGAGCACTATCTCTGTCATAACGAATGTTGACTCCAACAACCTGTCTTTTCATAACACAGGTGGATTCAGCTTGCATATCTAAGCCATTTATCCAGTGTTCTCCCCTGCAAAGATACAAGAACTCCAAACACTGTAATGGAACAAAGCAACATTCTTTAAAGTATTTTTAATCAGTTATCATGAAAGGAATCTCTTGCTTGTGAGGGTTGTTTGCAAGGGTCTTGAAGTAGTACTTTATAAGAAAATTAAGTAAGACTTTATAATCCTTGGAATAATTATAAAATTAAAATACTTTGCCATCTTTGCTTAAGCTTTTGAAAATCCTATTGACAATTCTGTGTTTAATGAGGTACACTTCAAAGCGTGCTGGGTACAGATACTTCTTGACAGCACAGAAGGGCTTCATGATGAAAAAATAAGTGTTTGCGTCAATAATAAAATAATCAATAATTGGGTGGATTAAAAATGGACCATTGATGACTTGAGACATGAATTTCTTTCAGGAAGAACCACAAGCTTGAATTTAATGATACAGAGATATCTTGATATCTATAGTTAATGAGGCTAAAGGGCAAGAATGGAGGGACATCAATATTTTTCTTAAATCTCCATATATTCCTCTTGAAAGAGAATTTCTACTTAGATATTTCAACTGGAAGGGACTGTAGAGATGATCTAGTTCAGCCCTTTTATTATACAGATTTGAGAACAGAGACTCCTATCTCAATGACTTTCCTAGGGGACCATCATCAGTGGTAACTGATTTCATTTAATGGGATATATGCAAAGTATGTCTCCCATAATGCCCTTAGAGTACCTCGATGTCTTTACATATCAACATTTCCATTATTTTCAGTTCTGATTTTTGATTGTAAAATTAATGTTTGCCATACAAAATTCAACACTGTGAATTTTAAATATCTTTTTATTGGTCTGTTTCTTTTCCTAAAACTGAAATATATTTACTTCAACCTAGCTATTGCAGGTCTCCAAAGAGGTTCAGAAGATCACTTGATGATATATTGTGGACATCCTTTTAAGCTTTAGTCCTTGTATCTCGAGTGATAAGAAATCCTAGTCCTCAAAACATGTGTATTCAGTTTTCACAGTAACACCTGGTATGTGGGTTTCAGAAGCAGGTGCTTGTCTCTGGTCTTATATCCTTAGCTTGACATAGGGACATCTGTGCCTGCTTCAGCATCCAAAGAAAGATGTCCACTCTGTAACTAGGAAAACACTGCATAAAGAGGCAGTGTTTGTTTGACTGATAAAGTATTTTACAGCCTTGTTACAGAGCAGGGATTGTCAGAAGGACAGATAAGATTAACTGACAAAGAATCTTATTCTCCTGAAAATCAGGTGGCTAAAGACAACTTGAAATCATGAAGCCCTAAGTAAGGCTGTCAGTTATCTGCTGTTGAATCGGAAGCACAAAATGGAATGTGTGGTTTTTAGACCCAGATGTACATGGTGGAGGGAGATGGGGGTCACTAGTGAGGACATAAGGCTATTGAGGCCCTTTGAAAGTTGCTCTTTTTTGAGTGATACAGTGGTTTATTTCATTAGCTGTGTTATCACCTTAGCAACAATTCAACCAAATGGATCATTTAGCATCATTAATGAAAAATATCTGAGAGACTGAAGTTTTTACTGAAGCTACTAAACTGCCCAAAGATGTTACTGTCATAGACACAATTACTATCTGCTGGGTAGGAATCCATTTTCATAGCTAAATTGTTCAAAAGGCACACAAAGGCACCATGATTTTTATGCTTCTTATTGTTTTTTTTTTCCCATTGGATACTTAAAAATCAATTTATTTTTATTCTGGTGTGTACCAGGGGTATAGTGTTTGTTAGGATGAAAAAGCAATTTTAATTTAGTGAGAAATGGATTTTCTTTATCACAGAGAAATGTGGAATAAATGAGAGACACACCAAATAAAATTATCATTCTAGATCCCAGAGGCTGAGGTTGTGAGATGGGGCTGGCAGAGGCACAAGTTTAGAATTTGATAATTCTGTTTGGATTTCTCCTTAGGGCTCTTAGTTGTCAATAAAAGCTCTTGATAAGTAACACAAATGACCTAGTTATGCCTGTCCTGTTGAACGGGGTATTTAGAAGCAAAGTAGTATAGCAAAATAGAGTCAAAGAGCCAGGGCTGCAGGAAATTCTGCCCATCGACCTGTGTGCCCTCTGGTGGTAGTCTCCTCTTCTCTAGATACCAGTTTCCCCATCATAAAATGGATTTTTAACAGTGCCTTAATGCATGACTTAAGAATTTAAGTTACCTGTTAAAATGTCTTATAATTTGCCCATATAAGTTTTTTTTATTATGATTGACAGCATAGCATCTCTGGGGAAATTTATATCTAATGGAATCAATAGGCACATTCATTTCAAAAGCTACATCTGGGATTTCTTGTGTACAGTTATTTTATTGCTATTTTGTATGCAATTTTCTTGCTATAGTTATTTCGGGGGCGGGAGGTGTATGTGAGAGAGAGAAGCAGACAGAAATAAAACAGATAGCCAATGTCTATCATGCAACTTCATTCATATTTCTCATTGCCATTCTCTGTGTTATAGACACACTGGCTTCAATCCCTAGTGCTTGCTGTGATTTTCCCTGCCATGGAGTCTTTGCACATGTTAAAACTCACAGATTCACATCACATTACATTTGTTGCAGCTATCTCAAAATATCATTTATGTTCATCATTACAATTATGCTGGTTATTAAACCTGATGCCTTGATCTTGTTATTTAAGGCATTAATAGAGAAGCTTGTATATATAACAGTATCACAATTCTTAAAGCATTTTGATTAGTCTTTCAACATGTCTGACTTCTGACTTCCTTTGTAATGCTGTACATTTTGTCTTATGCATGTAAAGGCATTCAAAGAATGGGTGCACAGGTTTCACCAGATTTCCAAAGAGGTCTTTGGCACCAAAAACCTCTACATTAAACCATAAGTGAGAAAGGCAGGGGTTCTATCTGGCTGTGTTCATCAAGGTTCTTGGTAGACTTCAGGTAGTAAATAAATGGAATAGATAACCCTTCAATCAGAGATCTAGTTACTTGACCTAACCCTCTGAGGCTTAGTTCTTAGAAGAAAAGGTACACCAAATCTTATATCTATTTAAAGTGTTCTGGGTTGCAAAGAACAAAAACATGGCTCAAGGTGGCTCAAATACCAAGGAGATGTGTGTGTTCTCATGTATAGGAAGTCAGGTTTTAGGTTCTATGTGGTCAATGTCTCCAAGAGTCTTCAAGAATTCATGCTTAAAATATGCTGCAGGAGCAACTGAAGCCATGTACCTCTTCGTTTCTGTCTGGTAGAAAAGAGAGACCCTAACTTTCAAGCATGGGGAAATAAATTTTCCCATCAGCTTCCTTGAAACGAATTACAATAAGTGTCGTTCATTGACCAATATTAGTTGCCAAGATAATGCCGTGTGTTCATTGGACAGGACTAATCAGTGTCCATCTCTGCAGTCAAGGAGAAGAATAATAAACAAACAATAAGCCATGCTGAAAAGGAGGAAGGGAGAAATACTGGGAAGAAAACCAGCAGAGTAAATGGCACACCAACTTTTCAGGAAGTCTCACCAGAGGACACCTATTAGCAGGGGAAAAAAACCCAGTCATTCTGTTTGTTAAGCACTTATTTTTGGGAAACAGGATAAAGGGAGAGCATGTAAATAGAGGGATAATGCCTATGAGCAGCCCTGGCTTTGATGCCCTTGGAATAGAACTGCACATGGAAGAGACAAGGAAAATAGAGGCATCCCATTCTTCTGAAGAAAGCTTCCCCATCCCTCCCCCAGTCAGGTGACACTTTGTGAATCAGGTTTTACAGCCTGTGAAATAAAGGCTGCAGAATGAACGCCAAAATTTAACACAGTTCTTTTCTGTATTCTCATTTTTTATTCTTCATATTAATTTAGTATCCATCTCTCTGATTATCATCTACAGAGATGAAAGAACTGAAAGTCAGAATGCTTCTCTCTGTAATTGCTTACAGATACGTATGTCTACCACTAAAAGGAGAGATATCATTTCACAGAGGAAACAATCCACACCTCTTCTGTGCTCTCCCCTGCACCCAGGCTTTCAGCATCAGGGACGACTTGGGCATAATTAGACTTCCAGAAAATGTAGTCCTCAGAATAGAAATCTTTATGAAGATGTGATTGTAGGTAATTTGCCTGTTACTGTTTCATAATATAGTTATTTCAGAAGAAATTACTTTTTTAGAAGTTAGAATTCTCTAAGGTAGGCTGGTAGTCAATGAGGAATTCTTTGAAGTTTGAAAGTTTTGTGCTTCGATGTGTCTTGTATTAAAATCAGGAGATTCTGCCATCACTACCATAGATTAGCATTTTAGCCATTTACACTATTTCCAAAGGCCTTCTGGTATATGAGGTATGAGTCCGTAAGTTAAGTTTTTAGAAGTTGTGTGTTATTCTGGTTGGCAAAGCATCTACTGACAGAATGAGGGATATTTTATGAACGCATTGTATTAGGAGAAATGGTAAAGAAAATCACAGGCCTCTGATTTCCTACAAATGTGTAATGCAGACTTTACTTAATAAATAAATTCTGCCCCGTTAGAGCCACCACCATTGAATTTTGCTCTAATGCCAGATAGATGACCTTCAATCACACTTGTCTATTTTCAGTTGATATATGAGCTTAGATTTCTTTCTTAAAGAACTGGGCACACATGGTAAAGTATAAACTTTTGCTCATTTAATGAAGAAAAAACCTCACTCTGTCAAATGAGCACTCAAGCCCACATGCCTGATGATGTCTTTTGTAACCTAAGGGGAGGAAGATTATCACTAGTTGGTATACTATGTCACTTATTGAAAATTGTTGTTGCTGTTGTCTTAGTACCCACAGACCCCAAATTTCAACTGTTTTATGACATGTGTCATAGAGATCAAGACCCTTGATAGGCCGTAAGTAGCAGTGAGAATTTCCAAGGGTTATTGTTCTAGGTTTTGTTACATCCCAGGGAAAAACCGTACAAGCAAGTTAAATTTCCAGAACAGCAGCTCACAGAGTTGGTGACTTAAATTTATCTCTATAGCACTATCACCTTCAAATACACTATGTGACTTACGTGTTTATTTTCTCCTAACATCTGGAATGTTTGTTAGGATTTTTGTTTTTTTTTCCCCTCCTACTATTGTATTTGTCATAGGTTTCAATTATATTGGGAGGTGGGATTCAAGTTAATTTGATAATTTGAAAAGAAACTTTGGAGGCAATTTTTAAAAAATGTTAATATATGTTTAACGTTTTATTATATAACTAATTTTTAATGAGAACACAAGGAAGATGTTACAATCAATTCAAAGGAGAAATTATGGAATACAGAACATTGAAGCAAATGTGTAAATACACACAAAATTGGCTTTTGCCTTGGGATAGGGGACATAGAAGTCAACTGGACTTTGTAAATATATTGGCAGAATTTATCTGTTTATAGACAACTTATTTTTCATTACTATAAATTAGTTACAAGTTACAGAGTCATAAAATTGTTCAAAGGTAATGAAAGAGGACAGATTAGATAACTTAGAAGGGTTTGTGCTAAAAAAAAAAAAAAAAAAAAAATAAGCCTAACTTTCCATTGGAAATACCAGTCATTAGTTTGCTTATTGCCAGTTTCGTACAGTCTTCCTCCTTTTGACCAAAAATAATCTCAAAAACGGTTACTTGTGATCATAAAATAAGACTGGTCTCAGGCCTACCCTAATTTATCTACATAGGTGGAAGAAGGACTCATTTACTATAGAGGATAGCTAAAGTTTGCTTTGCTAGAAGTTTTCATGAGGATTCTTAGACTGGATTTTTAAAGGCTCTGTCATTTGCTGTCCTAAGGCCAGGAGGCCAAGCCCAAGAAATTCTATGTTTTCCCTGGCATTATCTATGAATTTGGGCAAGTTTCTCCCTTCTTAAGGTTCCCAAATTACCTCCACACTCTTGGCCTGCTAGAAAATGACATTCATTACCCATAATGCTCAGACCTTGTAAAATCAGATACTCAATTTTCTTGCAAAGGCTTCCTAAAAGTCCATCTTACTTCCTTACATGTGGCTTAGTATACCTGATTAAAAGAACATCATTCTCAAATATGATATACTGTACCAGGCAAGGCTTTGGAGGCACACCAATATTTTATATTATGTTCTGGTAGCAAATGAAGAGAGATTCATTGAAGCCAAGCAAATAAATATATCATCATATAAAGTAAAACATACCTTCAATAAAAGTTTCTGAATTGAAGGTAGGAGAGTCCTGAAAAAGTAGAAATAAGACATCCTTTGCAAATGTTTCATTTCAATTTACAAAAACAGAGCCTTCCAAATTGTTATGAGTTATCAAAAGCTTAATAGAAAAGTGCTTCCTTATCTAATCAAAACAGGATATTAGGCTAACATCAACAATATTGCAAACAAATAATGCAATAACATCTCTTTCATTAGTTCATTCAGTCCTAGGTAATGAATTCTTGCTCCACTGGCCTTTTGGGTAGCAGTATCATGGAGCATACTTTTGATTAAAAATAAACCTGAAAATTTTGGTGTAGTCTGAAAAATTGCCCAAATGATGCCAAGTCTGATTCAGTCCTTTGCCTCAGGGCCCTGAGAGCTGAATGCCGAGCTTTCAGGGAAGAGTCACAGAAAAACAAAAGCTATCTGTATATGACAGAGACCCAAAAAGGCTGTGGTTATTTTATTATTGGCAATTTGCAAATGTGAAAGGTCTAATGAGAGTTCATATCAAGAGTAATATGGCTGACAAGGAAATCTGGTTGTTTCTGTGGAATGCAAAACAAGAGAATAAAGGCAATCAAAAAATGTTTTTGATAAAATGTCTCTAAGAATAACAAGGCTATTTTCAAAGACAGGGAATGGTATATATGATTTATGTAAATAATGAACATAATTTCACAGCAGAGAAAAATCTTGATTTATAGCATGTAATAAATCTGAGGCATAATATACCTACCATACCAAGAATATAGCAAGAATGTCAAGTAAAGAGATTATATAAGTCTGCAGTAGATTCTAGATAACTGCAATTTTATAAAACTCCATAGGTAACATTGATGTGCATCCCCAGCTGAAGTCGATTGGCCTAAAACATTCTAGACTTAAATTTAAAAAGTAAGGTTGTGGCCAAGTAAGCATCTTAATGATAACTAAAATTATGCATTTAACCCTATATGAGACATCAGCAAAATGTTTCTGTAAAAGGCCAATTAGTAAATATTTTAGGCTTGTGAGGTATAACATCTCCATCACAACTACTGAACTTTGCCATTGTAGTGCCAAAGCAGCCACAGATGATAATATGCAAATCTATGGGCATTCCTGTGTTCCAATAAAACTTTATAGAAACACGCAATGGTCCATGTTGACTAGTGGCTGAGCTATACTGTTGTTGCCTCAGTCATCAGAGAAAGTATAACCAAGACTCTGACAAATAAAAACACATCATGCACAGCGAAGACAGTGACAGATCTCTTAGAACTTCCCCTAAGGAATATAATTTCTGACTATTTACATTAATAATACTCTTCTATGCAAATTTCATCTAGGGAAGGCAGAACAACTCTTCTAATTTGACTTTTCCCATTCAACTCATAGAAGTAATAGAGAAAATGACCAGATTACTTCTAGTTCCTTTTTTAAAAAAAAGACTAAAGAACAAATCCTTGTGATTTTCCAGGAACCCTCCAAGAAATTTCAAAGATAGTTTTATATGTAAAAGATGTCCTGATAGTTTTTTTTTTTTTTAATATACATTAAAAATCTGATTGGAGGAAGGAAAAATTAAGCAGAGGTGGGTGATTTGGACAGTCAAGTATGACAGTAAAACACACAAGTAAGCATAGAAAATCATACAATTATGGAAAACCTTAACTGTTTCATAACTGAAGAATGTTTACTTATTTTCTTTTTCTTTTTGGGGGGACAAGGTCTCACCTTGTCACCCAGGCTGGAGTGCAGTGGCGCAATCTCAATTCACTACAACCTCTGTCTCCTGGGTTTAAGCGATTCTCCTGCCTCAGCCTCCTGTGTAGCTGGGATCACCTGATCTCAGGTGATCCACTAGCCTTGGCCTCCTAAAGTGCTGGGATTACAGGCATGAGCCACTTGATCAGGCCTTGTTTTCTTAATAATCAAGGGCATAATGATGTCAAGGTAAAGCATAGAAATCACTCTGTTGAGAACAGAATCTTCATTAGCTAGCCAGATTACGCACAACAAAAATGTTAACACTTTTATTGCAGATGAAGATATTACTAAATAAAGAAAATAAGCTCATCAAAATTGAGAAAGCTTTACTTGGACTTTAACAGGTTTTTATAGATTTCCAGATTCAGGTATTATAAAATCCAAGGCAAATAAGTTCTACTTTCCAAGTTGTATCTGTGGTTCCTCTCTTTCATATTCTGGAACAAACTGACACTTGATTTTAGGACAGATCTCAGGAGGTCCATGAGACCAGAACTGACTTTATCCTATTACCAAGATGTTATTAATATGCAATGCTTTTATCTTTGCTATGTTCCCTTGAATCATTATAAAAGCATTGTAATAGTGGTTCTGTTTCAGTTTCCAACAGTGAGTACTGATATTTACAACCTAGAAGTAAAACCTCTTTGGAGTCTTCAGTAAGTTTCAAGAGTACAAGAGAGTAAGGTATGTGAAAAGTATAAAGTGGTTTAAGAGTGTTAAGAAGACCAAAACAAAACAGAAGCAAAAAAAAAAAAAAAATACTGATTACTGTTATCTTAGGACAAAAGCACTATTTGCGTTGGAAAAAACACAAATATATATAGTTTCATTTTTATGTGTGAAACTAGTATTCCTAAGACTAATCTCAACCACTTACATAAATTATATCTTGTATCCAAAGTAAATAGCCACTGCTGCACAGAGAAAATTGAGGGGTGACTGATTGAGGATGGCCTCTTATGCACGATCATTTCAGCAGACTCACAGAGCTTATGAGCACTTAACTTTTCTTTCAGGTTTGGAGGTATATGTGAAGCTTCTTTTTACATAAACAAGTATCATAGGGGTTTGCTGTACATGTTATTTCATCGCCCAGGAAATAAGCCTAGTACCCAATAGTTACTTTTTCTGTTCCTCTCTCTCCTGTCACCCTTCCAGGTAGACCCCAGTGTCTGTTGTTTCCTTTTTGTGTTCATAAGTTCTTCTTATTTAGCTTCCACTTAAAAGTGAGAACAGACCATATTTTGTTTTCTGTTTCTGCATTAGTTTGCTAAGGATAACAGCCTCCAGCTCTACCCATGTTCTGGCAAAAGATATGATCTCATTTGTTTTATGGCTGCATAGTATTCTATGATGTGTATGTACCACGTTTTCTTTATCCACTGTCATGGATGGGCATTTAGGTTGATTCCATGTGTATGTGTCTTTATGGTAAAATCATTTATAATCCTCCATGTATATGCCCAGTAATAGGATTGCTAGGTCGAATAGTAATTCTGCTTTTAGCTTCTTGAGGAATTGCTTTCCACAAAAGCGAACTGATTTACTCTCCCACCAATGGTGTATAAGGATTCCCTTTTTTCTGCGACCTTGCCAGCATCTGTTATTTTTTGACTTTTTAATAATAGCCATTCTGACTGGTGTGAGATGGTGGAGGTTTTGATTTGCATTTCTCTAATGATCAGTGATATTGAGCTTTTTATTATATACTTGTTGGTTGTACTTAGGTCTTCTTTCGAGAAGTGTCTGTCCCTGTCCTTTACCCGTTTCTTTCTCTGCCTCCTGGGTTCAGGCGAATCTCCTGCCTCAACCGCCTGAGTAGCTCAGATTACAGGCATATGCCACTGGCTAATTTTGTATTTTTAGTAGAGACAGAGTTTCTCCATTTTGGTCAGAGTGGTCTCAAATTCCTGACCTCAGGTGATCTACCTGCCTTAGTTCCCCAAAGTGCTGGGATTAAAGGGATGAGCCAGTGCAACTGGCCCCTTTGCCTACGTTGTATTGGGGTTGTTTTTCTCTTGTGAATTTAAGTTTCTTATAGAAGCTAGATATCAGACTTTTGTCAGATGCTTAGTTTGTAAATATTTTCATTCATTTTGTAGGTTTTCTGTTTGTTGATAGTTTATTTTACTGTGTAGAAGCTTTTACGTTTAATTAGAACCCAGTTGTCAATTTTTGCTTTTGTTGTGATTGATTGCCTTTGGTGTCTTCCTCATGAAATCTTTGCTAGTTCCTAAGTCCAGGATGGCATTGCCTAGGTTGTCTTACAGGGTTTTGTTTTGTTTTTTTAATATTTTGGGATTTTACATTGAAGTCATTAATCCATCTTGAGTTGATTTTTGTGTATAATGTAAGGAAGGGATCCAGCTTCAATTTTCTGCATATGGCTAGACAGTTATCCCAGCACCATTTATTAAATAGGGAGTCTTTTCCCCATTCCTTATTTTTGTCAGTTTTGTCAAATACTAGATGGTCATACAGTTGCAGCCTTATTTCTGGGCTTTCTATTCTGTTTCATTGGTCTACGTACCTGTTTTTGTATCAATATCATGCTGTTTTGGTTACTGTAGCATTTTATACACTTAACTTTCTACTGCTACATGCATCCCTCATACAACTTAAAGTGGCAAGAAAGAACATATTTATTTACAGGGACCAAAGATAGAGCCTTTAAATGAGGAACAAAAGAAAGAAGTTAATAATTCACTCTTCTTAGAAATGATGTAGACATCCAAAACTATAGAGAAGCAGGGAAGTCATATTTTAGATCATGAGGAAAGTGGGGTCCATAAATGCAATTTAATGCTGGGAGAAATAACAGCACATCATTAGTATATAGGTGGGTATAATCCAGTAGAGAGGAAGAAATGTTGCTTCAGGGTGGACTTGGGGATTGCTGGAATGATATTCTTGAATAAGGCAGCGTAGAGAAGCTCTAGACCACAAGCGCAACTTGAAGAGCTCATGGAACTGAAGATGAGCAGCTCCTTCACATTAGCAGAAGGGAAAACAGAGCAGGCATAGGTGTGGGTAGGTGGTGTTAGAAGCCAGTGGAATAAATTCTGTTCTGTGAAGCATAAACACAGTGAATCAAGGCCAGGGAAGGAGATGCTGAGCTTTTGAGGAGAGGGGTCAATGGATGAAGTCACCTAGAGAATAAAAGCATGCAGGACTAGAAATATAGTATGATCATGGAGTGACACCAGAAAGAATTAGGTTCTGGATGTAGCCATCCAATTCATAGCTGGGTATTTATGACAGATAGATGCCCAAGCTGTTGATGCTGGTTCTTGGTTGGCGTGGTTTTACTTAAGTAAAATAGACCTGAGTGCCTTTGTATGCTTGATGTTTATGTTTCAGTTTTCTGTCTTCTATTTTGGAAAGAGCGGTGGTCATTCAACAAGTGCTTTTGAGCATCTGTCTTATCGAAAGTAAGGCACTTGGAAGGATTCTTGGTTAACTGTCTTGGACTAAAAGGGGCTTAAATTTTAAGTCTAAAGCAGTGTGGGACTTTACTCTCTAGCAGTGGCAGTTATCTCTTGGAATCATTTCTTTAAAAATGTGCAAGGCCACTCATGAATTGTCTGCTGAATAAAGAATTGGCCATAATAGAGATACTTTTTAAATTAATTGGACCCCCCAACACCAATGAACATGACAGCTCATTACCAAGCATTGCCAGCAGCCCTGTTTGTTTGTTGTCATTGGTTCCAGTCTAGTTAAACAAAGTAATTGCTCTGTTGATGAAACAATCAGATAGGATTTTTTAATTGCTGCAGTATCATAAGGTATTTTCATTTATGTTCTCATTTCTATTAAAATATATAGCTATGGCCCTGAACTCACTACTTAGAATTAAATGACCTACTATGTATTTGGAGGGAAATTTTAGTTTTCCCTGGATAACTCACCTAACCACACCAGGACAAAGGAAGGATCTCATGATTTCGTTTCTTATGTTCATGATTCCGGACATTATTTCCAAATTTTAGGCTTCCACGGCCTCCTGATAATTCCCAAGTCCACATCTTCTTAGAGGTGAAAGATATTTTTTTCAGTTTTCCCTGTAGTCATCACACTATGCATTGGAGTGAAAAATTACAACCAACAGGATATGGTTGGCTGAAACATTACGTTAGCCATCCTGGGCCAACAAGCTGAAAAATAAGAACAAATAACCACAAAAAGATAGTTAATGTATAATTTTTTTTGGTTCCCTAGGCGTAGCTGAGCCGATGGTATTCTGTCTGTCCTTGAATATGTAAATAGCATTTATATGCAAAGTGATGCTAGAGAATATGGAGAAAGTTCTTATGTCTTACCTCATGGATCACATCCAATTTAATTCTAATGTAGATGAGTTCAAACCTTGTGCACTTTAGTTAAGTTTGCAGAGCCTCATATTCCTCACCTGTTAAGGGGAGATGCTAATAGTACTTATCTTCTTGGATTATTGTAATAGATTTGAGGAATCCATACCCCTAAATGCCTTGGAATAGTGCCTGGGCAATAGTGAGTGCCAATAATCATATCAAACTCTTGCCTTATTGTATCAAGGGGCCTATAATTTGGTAGAGAAATGAACTATGTGTAGTGAGAATGAATATAGGGAAAAAACATGGGGCTGGAGAATGGCCTTGGATCAAGTGCTTCCTCCAAGGTATCTGCCATCCCTCTGTTCTTCATATCTCCACTATTCCCACCTATCATCATTGTGCCTAATATTCAACCAAGAAGATATAGATGACAGAGACCAGAGAGAAATGGGGACAATCGTCATAGACTCACTAGAGCTGAAAGGGGCCTTTGTGATTATTGAGGTAAAGCTTCTCAATAACTGGATAAGGAAAGTGGAGCCCAACTAGAATCGCTCTGTTCTTGCTCATAAAAGTTGCCCATGGATTGAAAGCATTAGCATCAACTGGGAGCATTGTAGACATGCAGACTCTCAGGCCCTAACCGGAACTACCAGATCATAATCTGCATATTAGCAAGATCCCCAGGTGATCTACATATGCCCATTAAAGGTAGAAATGCACAGCTTCATCTTGCAGAGCAAAATCACAAAATTCAGATGTGAAACAAACACTGAAGTCAATTCATAGCATGAGAATACAAAATCATACATGTTTTTAAGAATCTATGAACCACTCTGTAAAAATTCACAATTCTCATGAAGAGTATTATTGGAAAAGCTATGGACCTAAAACCAATAGCCCAGAATTTTGGTTCTGACTTTTGTTATCTTGAGGTCCTTTGTCCTCTCAGACATCTCATCTATCTTTATGGCTTTACTAGATGCCTTCTCACACCCTTCTGAAAGTCTTGAGTAGTAATTCTATTGTCATGGTATTACTAGTACAGCATGGTAGAATGGCTAGGAAGTAGCCCAGCAGTTAGGAGCATGGATGCCAGAGCCAGATTCCAAAGGCAACAATACCAGCCTGCCACTTCAGGGTAATGTGCCCTTAGTCAGGTTTCTTTAACCTCTCTGTGTCTCATCTGTAAGACAGGTATGACAACAGTAGTAACTACTTCCTGCAATTTATTTTCAGAATTAAATTGATATATCATAAAGTGCCTAAAACCACTGGACAACATGCATTTCCTATGCCAGGCCCTGGAGTAAGTTGTGTAGAAGTCAAAGATGAGTCCCTGTGTTTGAGGAAGAAGCTGTGAGCTGAACCTTCTAGAAACAAATGGCATCAGCGTAGGTCCGGATTTATAGTGCACAGCCATGTTCAGGAGGATCAGGAAAATACTAACCTCTAACTCATGGAGGAAATGGGACACATTTCACTTGGAGAAGGTAAGGAAGCTGAAAAGACGTAATAGCTGCCTTCAAACAAACAGTGGGCTGGCATGAAGTTAAGGCTCAGACTTCTCCATGTGGCATCAGAGGGAAGAATTAGAATGAAGGGTAAAAGGGATTTTGGAAGGATAACTAGTAAATATTTGGGAAATGGCCATCCAGATTTGTTAATATGAGAGAAGAATTAGATTTAGAGAAGAAAAAGTAATTTGAGCACCAAGGAAGAATTCTTGAAGACAGCTTCAGTAAAACTGCATGAATTTGATTAGTTTGTAAAGGGGACCAATTAGATTCAGTGAAAGATCCATTGCTTATCTTTAAAGAAGCAGGATTTCATTTCTTTCAATTCTGCAGAGTAACTTGAACAAATTACTCTTACAGAGTAAACTAATAAGCTGCTTTAATGAACAGATAATGTGAACAAATAATTATCAGCAACATGAATATATAACATTTCTAAGTCTTTTTAAAAAACATATTTATGTTGTGTAACGACATTTAAAACTATGTCCCAACATATTTACCCTTTGAGTTTTCCCGGGAAACACTTTTCATGAGCCACCTTAAATTCTACTCATTTCACTTAGTCTCCATGAACATGAATTTAGGGTCAGTGGCTACCAGTTTAGTAAGGTTTGCTTAGATAATAAACATATAAATAGTAAAAGTATTTGGTTTATCAATAAGAGATTTCTCTCCATTGCTATTCTCAAACTGCTAGATAGGATTGAGTCTATGCATTCAAATTTCCAGCCCTAATGTACATATGTCACACGTATTTCAACAAGATTCAATTATAGCTGACAAAACATTTGTAAAGGCGGCTAGATTCTAGCCCAGATGGTGGCTGGGCTTTTGATGAACACTCCAAATATGTGGCATTATTCATCCCTGACACTCGGAAAATAAACATAAGGCACCACTTCTCCCAGGGCAGGGAAGTGGAGAAGAAAATGCTTACATCTCCCGAATGTATAGAGTTGTTTTCCCCTGAAAGTTTCAGAATGTTTACATTTTGCTTTAACAACAAGGAAGGGCATCTCTGAGCATTCTCCTGAACGTATATGACCCCTTCCTGGGGAAGTTAGATGATCTGGGCCTTAATTCCCTCTCCAAGGCCCCTTCCAGATGAGCATTTTAGTATCTTCAGAAATAGTTTGGAAAATGCTATCCTAAGTCTCAGTTTCTGACATCAAGACCTCATGTTGCAGCATTTTGACTGATATACATACTGTATCTTGTAAGTCCTGATATAGGGAAACTCTGGGAAAACATTTTTAGAACAAGTTTTGATACCACTGTTGTTTAACTTGTATAAAATTGCCTCAACCATACAGGCAGTCATTGGCTTTTTTAAAAATAAAAATGTCAACTGGGCACAGTGGTTGTAGTGCTAGTACTTTGGGAGGCCAAGGTGGGCTGATCACCTGAGGTCAGGAGTTCAAGACTAGCCTGCCCAACATGGTGAAACCCCTTCTCTGCTAGAAAATATGAAAATTAGCCAGTCATGGTGGTACATACCTGTAATCCCAGATACTTAGGAGGCTGCGGCTAGAGAATTGTTTGAATCTCGGAGGCAGAGGATGCAGTGAGCAGAGATTGTGCCACTACATTCTACCTTGGGTGACAGAGTGAGACTCTGTCTCCAAATAAATAGAAATATCCTAATAAGCAGCAACCCAGGTAAATAATCAGAACATTGCTAATATCGCAGAGGTGCCCTTTTTCCCTTACTTCCAGTCACCATCCCTCAGTAGTTTGGAGAAGAATGTGCTTGCAAGGAAGAACCCAGAATCTTCAATCTTGGCCCATTCCTCAAATGGATTTATAGGAAATGGCCAAGTTCAAGAACAATATCTTTTTCTAGTGCTTTCTTTTCAACTGTGTTCTTATGCTTAAAACACAGTTGGGTTTTATTTTATAGTCTAGCCAGAAAACTTAATATTTTACTTTGATTTTGAGTTTATTATTCTTGATCAATCCCACAGAAAGCAAGATAGAAACATTCAACAAATATATCATTTGTTCATTTTTCTCTTCTACATTAACCTGTTAGACATTTATTAGTTACTCTGAAAATTATAATTTACAAGAATTCTGAATTGAATTCTAATAAAAATAATTACTTTCATCAATTTTCTGATCACGCTAGTATTTTGGAAGAGTAATTTAGTCAACCCCCCTCCTTACTTCTATGTCATTGTGCCATGCACTTTAAATCCCAAAGTCAGTATCATGGCAAAATAGATTCATTTGTATTAACCCACCTATTTATTCTTTCTGACTCTCCATTTCTTCTTGAATCTCTGAGCTGTGATCTGCATTCAGTTTTCATTCTATCTGCATCAAACCCTTTGGGCAGTGTTTGTTTGGAAATTTAGTTACAGTTTAAAGGTGGCATCTTGGAGTCTTTGACTACATTGTTTGTTTGTAATGAGAAGTCAGTCGTCAATTTCTTTTTTATTTGAAAGTAATATGCCTTTTTTTATTTGCCTGTTTTAAAGATTTCATCATTTTTATATGTATGCACATGTATATATGTACATATGCATGAATATGTGTGTATCCTTCTTCCCTTCGAGTTTGTAACGCTTTTTAAATCTGTGTGTCACTATCTTTCATCATTGTTTATTAGTTTTGGTTATTCTCATCCATTATCTATTTAAATATTACTTCTCCATTCCTACTTTCAGTTTCTACTGGGACTCTAAGTTTAGGTAAATTTAAATGCCTTACTTATTTCTCCCTTACAGTTTCACACATTTCTGGTTTTGCTCATTTTCTCTTGAGCTCTGTTTTATTCTGCCATTAGAATCTTTACGCTAAATTCTGAATTTGTTGCCATTTCCTTTTAATCACATCATCTTGATTACCTGCTGAATACTGTATAACATAGGTTATATGGATAATTTGAGGTAGTAAATAATATTTTTCCTATAGAAGACTGACTTCTGCTTCTGAGTAAGGCTAGTTTTTATGAAGGTGTATATATTTCTATGTAGTCTTCCTAGCTTATGGCCCTTTGAAGTCTTAAACCAAAGCCTAAATTTTACAAGATTTTCCAGAATAAGCACATGGTTCTTAGGGAAAACAAAATAGAAAGGAGAGGAGGCACTACTCAAAATACCAAGCTTGCCTCTCTCTGATTTTTTTTCTGGCTTGGGATCTTTTCCCTGTGATTCCTTTCTGTCTTGTTAACACTTCAATGCTTTTAAGAAGGTTTTATGTGTGTATGCATGCATATACTGTATATATTACATATAAGCATATAGCTACATAAGTATATATAAGTATATATATAGTCTAAGTATAATTAACTATATAAGTATATATAACTATATATAAGTTTACTTATAGTTACATATAAGTATATATAAAAACTATATAGTTATAACTACATATAACTATAGTTTTATATACACTTATATATAAGTATATATAACTATAACTACATATATAGTTATATACTTATATATATGTACATATAGTTATATATATATAAAACTATAGTCATATATAGTATTTATATATAGTTATAAGTTATATATAGTTATACTTGTATATATATACTTATGACTATATATAGTTATATAAGTATATATAAGTACATATAAGCTTATATATATTAAATATATATCACTATGTACTTATATAATGTATACATGTGTTTATATATGTAATATTTATAAATATATAACTATATATAGTTATATATTTGATTTTGTTCAGGTTTCTAGTTGTCCTCCAGTAGAAAAGTTGATCTTAGTAGATAGCATGCTATTAGGAGAAGAGTCCCGAAATGCAACTTTCAATAATGGTCTATTTAGAAATTATTCTATGTGAAGGTCAAATAAAAAAACAAGTTTACTTTCTAAGTAGATAAAACAATGTCTCATGCTAAAAGACTTTACTGCCAGCATCATTTTGCACACATTTTTGAAACTTTTTAAATGAAAACTATACAATTCTTTAAACATTAGCACACCCTTCTGCCCCTCCAATTAAGTTTTTTTTTTTTTACCACTTAGAATAATTTTGAGCGCATAAATCCATGTTTCATGTGCTTCCTACACCTAACACAGACCTCTCCTTTGTGAAATACTAAATCTCAGGATGGTAACCTGGAATGCGTGTTTTGTCTGGTCCAACTAATATTTAGATAGTTTCACTCACTCTCAAAACTTTCCATAGGTCCAACAGGAAGCAGCTATTTTCCTCATCATCTATGCCACTATCTTTCCTGCTACAATCATCAAGTGTTCATTCATTCACTAGGGAATAATACAGTTCTTTTCTGTCTGTTTTGCTTTTTTAAAACAATCAACTATGTATAGCTGATCTTTTCTTTGGATTTATAATAAACTTCTTAAAAAGTAGGTAAGACATAAAAGGGCTTCAAAAATCTTATGATCACAACAATGGAAAATCCTAAAATTACTAATTAAAAGAAACACTAACTTAGTTAATAGGTTTACTTCAATTTTACTGGGATAAATAATGACTGCAGGATGAAAAACCAGAAAATTTTTAATTAATTGAAAGTTAGGCTTTCTGGATGAAAAGAAGATGATTAGTTCTAAATTAATACATAGATTCAATGTAATTCTGCTAAGAATTGTAATGGAATTAAACTAATTCTGAAGCTAATTGGTAAAAACAAATAATAATAAATACATATATGAATGGAACAGAGCCCTCAGAAATAATGGCACACATCTACTACCATCTGATCTTTGACAAACCTGACAACAACAAGCAATGGGGAAAGGATGCCTTATTTAATAAATGGTATTGGGAAAATTAGCCAGCCATGTGCAGAAAACTGAAACTGCACCTTATACAAAAATTAACTCCAGATGGATTAAAGACTTAAACGTAAGACCTGACACCATAAAAACCCTAGAAGAAAACCTAGGCAATACCATGCAGGACATAGGCATAGACAAGGACTTCATGACTAAAACATAAAAAGCAATGGCAACAAAAGCCAAAATAGACAAATAGGATCTAATTAAACTTAAGAGCTTCTGCACAGCAAAAGAAACTATCATTAAAGTGAACTGGCAACCAACAGAATGGGAAAAAAAATTGCAATCGACCCATCTGACAAAGGGCTAATATCCAGAAGACAGTATGGCGGTTCCTCAAAGATCTAGAACTAGAAATACCATTTGACCCAGCAATCCCAATACCGGGTATATACCCAAAGGATTATAAATCAATCATTCTATTATAAAGACGACGCATGCACACGTATGTTTATTGTGGCACTGTTCACAATAGTAAAGACTGGGAAACAATGCAAATGCCCATCAATGGTAGACTGGATAAAGAAAATGTGGCAATATACACCATGGAATACTATGCAGCCATAGGAAAAATGAATTCATGTCCTTTGCAGGGACATGGATAAAACTAGAAACCATCATTCTCAGCAAACGGACACGAGAACAGAAAACCAAATACCGCATGTTCTCACTCATAAGTGGGTGTTGAACAACAAGAACTCATAGTCACAGGGAGGGGAACACCACACACTGGGGTCTGTTGGGGGGTGGGGAAGGGATAATATTAGGAGAAATACCTAATGTGGAACAAACCACCATGGCACATGTATACCTGTGTAAAAAACTTGCACGCTCTGCACATGTACCTGAGAATTTAAAGTATATATTAAAGAAAAACAGCATGAAAACTCTAAGGCACATAAAAAACTCTAAGATATATAAAAAATATACCTGGAAAAATATATATAAATTTAAAAAATAATGATAAAGTTGACAAAATAATGTTAGTGACTTACGGAATTACATGTGAAGATAGATCAAAGCTAGCATAATTAGAATGCTAGCGATGTTGGTTTAAAGATGGATTATTGCAAACGAGAAAGTCTGGTTTATAATAAAAGTGTCTTTGCAAATCATAAACATGTTTTTCTTCATGCATAATGTTGGTGTGCTAGATAGCCATTAAGTAAGGGAGAAAAATTTCAACCCATACTTCATGTCTTGCAGAAAATGGAAACTATAGCTAGATAAAACAGCTAAAAGTAAAGAGAAAAATCACATAAATATGACACAAATTTGGGGAAGCATTGGAATCAGAATAACTTTCTAAGAAAAATAATAACCCAGAAGCCATAAAGCAAATGATCAACAGAATAAACAAAAATATTGTTAGCTAACAAAAGAAACGAGAAAAAATAAAGAATTCCTGCAAGAGAGGCAAACAAAATACAGTAAGGAAAGTAAATAAATGAAACAAAACTCTGAGACAGAGTGAACAGTGTTGGTACGGCCTTATGAGTGAAACACTGCAAGTATCAGGACATTTAATATCTTATGAGAGATAGGAAAGAATTTGGAGGGGACTTGGGGAAATCTCTGTGACAAACTATTCCAAATATTGACCTTTATTAAAGAATAAGGTTTGTTTTTAAATCAGTCAAAACAACTTCAACCCATTAATAAATAGCTCAGGACCATGTGGAGGAAGGGGCTTCAAATGTTGCAATTAAAAGTGCTAGTGCTGAATTCCTGTGTTTGGATGCAAATGCAGACTCTGGGCAAATATTTTAAACCCTCTTATGCCTTAGAATTTTCATAGAGTTTTCATACACAGTTGGAGGGGCAATGGTTAGAAATACCTATAGCACAGAATTATTAAAGATAAGAGCAGGCAAACAAGTGCATAACTGTTGGCTGATGTAATTATTACTTTCATTATTTTATTTTATTTAGAGCTAAGAAACAAACTCCTCTTGCATTAAGAAGCTGGGGGTATGTTTTAGTAGACCACTTTATCATTCTAGGCTTCAGTTTCTTCATTGGTAACACAGAGAAATAATGATAGGCAGGGTTAGTATGATCATTAAATGAGTTAATATTTAGTAAGTTCTTTTACCTTTGGATTTGCATGGTATTCGGCAAGTGCCAATTAAGTGTTTGTTAAAAGAAAAGTACTGTGTCTAGCTAGCCAAAAATATTTCTAGCAATCAAAAGTATGAGCTTAAATGGTAAAGGAACATTTAGAAAACGTGACCACTCTCAAAATGTTTAGGGAAAAGAAATAGGACAACTTGGGTTTTTATTTGGGGGTGGGTTTTTTTTTTTAATTTGTGTTTAATGGTAGTTTATTTCCTGTTGCTATCTGTGATTTTAAGGAACCCAATTATCACAAATTAATAGTGGAGTTTACTAAATTGAGTCTGGATGAATGCTCTTTTGCAAAGTCTCTTTTGACCTAAAATTCCCTGCATGGCTAGCCAACACAAAGGCACATCTCTTTCCCAGAAGCTATCAAGCAACTGCACAATCTCCTCACTCCTCTAGGAGAACATACCTGGAAGAGTGACAATTACAGTAGGCTGGAGATGCCAACAACAACTTCCTGATGATAAGAAAGAAAAGCCATTAGAAGGTCCAATTCTGTTGAAGTTACCTGCAAGTAGAAAGTGCCAACTGCTACTCTGTTAGAAGAATGCAGATATTTAATGAGTGTTGCATTGTAAAAGTCTTTATCACCAGAGGTTCAGAGATAAAAAAAAAAAAAAAGAATTTATTTTCAGAAAATAGTTATATCTTCCCCTGAAGGGGATGTGGGTGGCTTTTCCTTTGACTATTATGCTAGAGAGGACAAGGACAGACATAGCTGGGACAGGAGAAGAAGGGGGAGCCTTAGAGTTCAGGAAATTAGATGCACTAGGCTTATTTTTTAATCAGCCCACTTTGCAAATATGTGTCATGAAATGCTGTAGTGCTTAATGACGGTAATTAAATGTAATTTGAAGACAAGTTTCTCCTCTCTAGTGGTGACACAGCTCCTACCAACAATTTAGATTATCAACATAATGTGAAGACTAAATTGGCCCTCACTGATGAAATTGAAGAATTGGGATGTTACTCAAATGTCAGGTGTCAATAAAAATTTAAATTGGACAGCACAGTGGCTCCAAGTCAGACTGTGTACACTTACAAGGTAGGGAGAAATGGGTAGATTTCAGAAACAGACCAGCCTTGGCATAGAAAGATATGACTGATCTCAGGGGATTAAGCCAAGGCCCAAACCAAGATATTCCCAGCCTATTTACTAAACTATATAATGTAACAGTCGGTTTTTTGAACAAAATGCAAACTTTGGGGGTGACTTCAAAAGCTGTAGAGTGTATACTCCTGCAAGGATCATTGTCAACTGCCCTATTTTCCTCATGTCTTCTGAGCAAGAGCAGTGAACATGAAATTATCCAGAGATCTAGCTTGAAGGAAGCAAATCTATCTCTTGGGGGACACATACCTACTTATGCCTAGATTCAGTGTGGGGTGCTTACTGAAGGTAGATTTAAAGAAACCAATGGAATGCATAACTGATAAAGAAGTTGGAAACAAGACAATCCTAAGCAAAAAGAACAAAGCTGAAGGCATCACACTACCTGACTTCAAACTATACTACAAGGCTACAGTAATAAAAACAGCATGATACTGGTACCAAAACAGAGATACAGAATAATGGAACAGAACAGAGGCCTTGAAAGTAATGCCACACACCTACAACCATCTCATCTTTGACAAACCTGACAAAAACAAGCAGTACTATTCAGGACATAGGCACAGGCAAGGACTTCATGACTAAAACACCAAAAGCAATGGCAACAAAAGCCAAAATAGACAAATTAGATCTAATTAAACTTAAGAGCTTCTGCACAGCAAAAGAAACTACATTAGGGTGAACCGGCAACCAACAGAATGGGAAAAAATTTTTGCAAGCTACTTATTTGACAACGGGCTAATATCCAGAATCTACAAAGAACTAAAACAGATTTACAAGAAAAAGCAACCCCATCAAAAAGTGAGTAAAGGATATGAACAAGACACTTTTCGAAAGAAGACATTTATGCAGCCACCAAGCATATGAAAAAATGCTCATCATCACTGGTCATTAGAGAAATGCAAATCAAAACCACATTGAGATACCATCTCACACCAGTTAGAATGACAATCATTAAAAAATCAGGAGACAACAGATGCTGAAGATGTGGAGAAATAGGAACACTTTTACACTGTTGGTAGGAGTGTAAGTTAATTCAGTCATTGTGGAAGACGGTGTGGTGATTCCTCAAGGATCTAAAAATAGAAATACCGTTTGATCCAGCAATCCCATTACTGGGTATATACCCAAAGGATTATACATCATTCTATTATAAAGACACAAGCACACGTATGTTCACTACAGCACTGTTTACAATAGCAAAGACTGGGAAACAACCCAAATGCCCATCAGTGATAGACTGGATAAAGAAAATGTGGCACATATATACCATGGAATACTATGCAGCCATAAGAAAGGATGAGTTCATGTCATTTACAGGGACATGGATGAAGCTGGAAACCATCATTCTCAACAAATTGACACAAGAACAGAAAACCAAGCACTACATGTTCTCACTCATAGGTGGGTTTTGAACAATGAGAACACAAGGACCCAGGGAGGGGAACATCACATACTGGGATCTGTTGGGAGATTGGGGAGGGATAACGTTAGGAGAAATACCTAGTGTAGGTGATGGGGGGATGGAGGCAGCAAACCACCATGGCATGTGTATACCTATGTAACAATCATGCAAGATCTGCACATGTACCCCAGAACTTACAGTTAAAAAAAAAAGTTGGGACAAAGAAGGCTTATTGAAGCTTTGTGTTTTGTCAACAGTCCCCAACATTTTGTGCCTTCTATTCTAAGTTCACCTTCTTCAGTGTTCGTTGGCTCTATCCTTAATTGTGCATGATGAGTGAGAGAGCTTTTGGCAATGTACTTCTGCAGTCCAGTGATGTTTTTCTTAAAATTCTGCCTTTGCCTTATTTTAGAAGTGACAGCCTATGAACTAAATATAGACCGAAATTCCTGACCACTCCTTAGACTTTATTCATCCAAATCTAACTATACACGTGCTTACTTGCTTGGCCTCTGGGGAGAGCTGAGTATTCACCAGAGGTATGAAGAAGTAGAAGATGAGAAAGATGATTAACACTCATTAACAGTGTTTCAGGACTGAAAGAAACATTATGTGAACAAAAATTTTGCTTCCAGCATTGCCAGATTTAGCAAATAAAACTATGAATAATGTTTTAGTATAAAATATGCACTACTGAGGGGACACATACTAAAAATTCATCCATTGTTTATCTGGAATTTAATAGAATGTTCACTATTGTATCTGGCAAATAAGAATTTTATCTGTTTGCTCAGCGAAATAGAATTCATGTTGGGGAAAGAGGGTTATGTTTTAGGCTTTTAGAAACATTAAATATTAAGTGAAGGTCTCGGTGAATTATGACTTATAGCCATAGTTATATTACTTTCAGAAACAAAGCGACACTGAGAAGAATGAAATTAGAAGAATGGCAGTCCTCGTTTTATGTTTGAAGCAGTCTTAATTTATAGTTATACCACACCAGGCAGTGAGGCTCTTGGGCCCAGAACCAATATTATATATGTGGTATATATAAATACATGTGTGTGGCTTTATTTCCAAAATGACTTTTATATGCCGGTGGAGACATGGTATGTGTTACTTTTCATTTCTACGTCTGGTTATACAGTACAAAAATTGCTTTAAAATGACCCAAATTGTAAACTACCATTAGCAACTCTTGTCTGGGAGCACCAAACTCCATCTTCTTGCCTCTTTTGCTAGAGCAGCCTTGTCCAGAATTTCAGTAGTGTACCTCTCTCTTTTTCCCAGTGGAGGAGCAGATGCTTGTGATGGTAAAAACAATTAGTTTTGTACCAACTTAATATTCTTTCCACAGGAGAGTGGAGAGAAAAGCCTGTTATAGAGGAGGGGATACATAATTAATTTCCAGGTTGTCATAGTCTTAGCCCAACACAGACTTTTCATCTCCCTTTTTTTAAACTGTAGAAAAGGGATGCATTTCCCACCCCACAGTGAATTCATACCTATTTTTATAGACTGCAATATCTCCCTAATTGAACATAACTACCAGGGATATGGGAGTGATTGGAACTTGGCAAACATCAGTGAAATGGCAGACTCCTTATAATGACATTTGTTTGAAATGAGGAGCTACACATTACATTCCAAAGTGACCAGATCCCAATTTAGCAATAACCGCAAATGTATGCTGTGGAGAATCGAGAATTTCGTGGGCTCAGAAGTAAGCCATCCTTGTTTTAGGAATTATGATGAAGCCAATGGTTTCCATGGCTACCGTTTGCACTAATTGTGATACATTAGTAGCAACAAGAATTGGATGGCTCAAGTCATTTAGTTAATTAAACAAAAACGTGGACTCTGCCAAAAGAATTATGGATGAAATTAGCATCTACTGGAATGCACCTGTAAAATGTGAATTGCGTTAGTCCTGTCAGCTGGGGGAGGAGACGCGTGAGGGAGCCGAAATGCTTGTGTATTCTAAACATGTCTTTCTTAACCATATCCAGTTACAGGACTATTTCATAATTTATTTTTAAGATGCATCCTCAAATGAAATACAACAGCACTGATGAAAACAACATGTTTTTTTTGTTGTTGCTGTTCTGACCAGTAAAATACATGAAATTTCACATGGAGGGAGGTGGTAGCTCACAGCAATTACAGAAAATGATGAAACCACAGAGTTGCCACTAACACATTGAGATCCTGAAAATAGGAATTTATAATGGAAAAAGCTGACACAGGCATAACCTTGGCAGCCACCTATGTCTTGACATCATCAAAAGCCTGGTGGGCTTTACATCGAGAGTAGCAAGAATATGATAGATTGGGTTGAGATAAATGAAGGTGGGGTTGCTAAATTCTACTTATGAATCTGGGCAAACGCTAGAACAACAACTCTATCCTCATCAGACTTTATAAGTGTTTGTCTACATCCATTATCTCTCAGCATTTGCAGTCCTGGGAACAAAGATGCCACAGGCTCTATTTTTCAGATGAGGGAACTGAGATTTGGAGACGCAAAATGATTTACCCAAATCACCATGCCAGGGCCATTCCTGTCCCAAAAGCTTCAGACCAGAGTTTGTAAAGAGCCAGGGGTGGATTTTAGGTGTGTCAGTTTGTTGGGTCATTCAACAAACTCTTGCATTCAGCACCCACTTTATGGTAGGCATATGGGATAAAAAGGTGAGCAAAACTCCAGTCATCAGCCTTCCCTTCATATTGTCTCTATGTCATGATGACTTTTCTTTCTAAATGCAACAGACTGCCTTGGCTGGGAACACATCTGTTTTCAGCGTTCAAACACTTTACAGATGTCAGTTGGATGCATTATAATGACAGGTGAAATAGACATGGCTCTCATTTTCAAAATGCTGTGGTCAGACGGCAGAGACAGCTGATCTTTATATAATCCCACAAATACAAAAATGCAACTGTGTTAAGTGCCATAAAGGAGAGGGATGTGGCGCTGTGGCATATAAAATAGGGTAGAATTGACATAGTTTCAATAAGGGATGGAGCTACATTCCCAAAGAAATCTTAGCCAGGGCTCAGTAAGGGAGATAGAACCTGTAGGTGGTTGTAGGAACCGATTAAACACTGCGTGTAAGGCTGCCTTGGTGTCTGATGCTGGAATTTAAAGCCCACAAGTCAGCCAGTGCAGAAGTTTAGAACAGGGATGTAAAGTGAAAGAGAGTAAGGACAAACCAGAGTCCACGAGGGCAGACTGAAACCTGTGTTGCTGTTACTTCCTCTCACCTCGATGGTAGGTCGTGGTGCTAACCACATACCCCAGCAGCTGTAAGTCAAAGAAGCTGAAGGAATGATCCAGGGAAAAGCGGAGGGTTGCAGACCCAGAAGATAACGTAACTATAGGGATCAACTAAGAAATCGTGCATGCTTCACTCCTGCTCTACAAATCCCATGTAGGAGTCTTTCTTGTGATCTACCTTAACTGGAAACATCTAGGGAAGGGAAATCTGGGAAATATTAGTTCAGCCTAGCCGAGTTGACATGTTATAAAGGCACACACAAGAAGTAGCAGTAATGACTTGTTCAAGGCTCTGGCCTGAAGGATGATGTGCAGTCATGGAGGGAATGAAGGGGACCAGCATGCAGAATTAAAGCGAAACAGAGACTTCTGGTTCCCATAGGTAGTTTCTTCTACCCATCCAATGTTTCTTCACTGAAGATTTTGGAGAATAAACTCTCCTTCATGTATCTTAAATTTTTAACTACAAACAAAATACTGCAATTTATTCAGTTGCTGTCTTAGAATCCCTCTAGCAAAATTTTCATAAAGCTAAGCCAAAATGAAATTGAATCAGAACTCATTTAAGCTGAATGGCACCAAATTCATGTTTACTGAATACACACAATGAAGCAATGAAGTTTGACTCTGAGACCATTGAGTCTCTCTGACGAGCTCAACCTGCTCACATGGCTGACTACAGATCAAGCCAACCATCTGTCTTGAAGCATCTCCTACATCCAGGACATACATGGGAGGGGACACCAAGCATGATGTGGGAGTTCAGTGCTCAGGTGTTAGTTATCAACTTGCCAGCATAATCAGATGTGCAGTAGTGAAACTATGACACACATTATGGTATGTATGATGGAATAATATACATAATCCGCACGTCCCAAGAAGACTGAGGGTCCTACAAGATGAAGGGTAGTTTACTCTACAGAGAAAAGAAGGGGAAATCTCATGACCTAGCAGGGCAATGTACAAAATTTCCTAGGTGGGTATGTGCAGCTCCGGCCAAGAACCTGGCTACCATTCCAGAAAGCAGAGCCTGTTGACTTTTGAAAGTGTCATATGGTACAGAAGATGAGCATCTGTGGCCTACTTTATCAGATTGAGCTTAGAATCTTGGCATACGTCACTAAAGCCCTTTGAACTTAGGACTTCTATAATATAGAGGAACTAATTTCTATCTGAGAAGGTTGTTTTGAGAATTTCAATAGTCTTAGACGTTACATTCAAGCAATGATGTAGAAGGTAAGCTGATGATGACTGTTATGAAGAAAAGTAAACCAGGTTGGAGGATCAGAGTCGGGTGGTTATAGCTTCGTACATGGAGTTGGAAAGGCGTCTCTAAGATGCGATCTTAGCATGAGGGATGCCATGTAGAGATCAGGGGTTAAGGATCTGAAGTAGGATTCTACAGAGAAAACCACAATTGCACCTGTAACATAGTGAGAAACTTCCAAAACTATAGGTCATTTACATTTTACTTTGAGTAAACTATGTAATTATACTAAAATATAAATAATCAAGTATCTGATAATAACAGAAATTTCTAGTACTTTTACAAAACCCATATAGTACTTCCAGGATGCACAATAATTCTCAGACACTACAAAACTGCAATGTAATGGTACCTGTGAGAAGAGTTTATGTATTCTACAAAGTTAGTTATTATCGTAATTTTCTGTCATAACTCGGATAAAATCTACAATCTCTGAGTTATTATAAAAATTTAATAAGATAATATATGGCAAGTGCCTAACTCAGGGTCTGAAGCATCTTAGGGATTCAATAATCATTAGTTTATCTTAGAAATCTGACTGTAGGTGAGCTTAATGCTAATCTTCTGGCTGTTCCTCTTTGTCTTTTCAAAGGTTAGACTTCATCTGGTTGGCAACATTAGGAGGATTTGAGCAGGAAAAAGAAAGCAAAGCATTAGAAAGAGCTGTTTACACATATGAAGCCTTCCTGGAGGAGGAGACATTTGAGAGTCATCTCCAAGAATAAGTGAGATTTGGGAGAGGGGCACTTTTGGCTGTGGAAGGATCAGAAGTGATAGCAATGCTAATAGGCTTCTAGAACTTTGTCCAGGTCTCAGCAGTTATGTCGGTATTTGAACCCAAGACTCCTCGCCTCCAGGAAAATGCAGAGGCAATATTCACACTATGTAATGGCTGCTTAGCTGTGTATCACAATTGGCCCCTTAGATCACTGGCAATGGGATCAAGGAAAGAGACTCTTTAGAAACCTCTGGTAGCTGTTGTATTGTAGTGAGGCCAGCAATGCAGTGGTGCATTTGGAATGTTGAATCCAATGCATGCAAAGGGCCTTTCAAGAATTAACAAATGAAATTTGTTAGAAGAAGCAGTAATGGGAAGAATTTACAGTTCACAGCCTACAGAGCAAATAAATAAATAAATAAATAAATGCTAACAAAAAGCAAGCAGCTCGTACAGGGGTATTTTTTTTTTAATGACAAAATTTTACAGCTAAACAAGCCCTTATAAATTATTTGCTTATTGAATAGATGGGGAAATTGAGTTTCAGGAGTGGTTTGCAAAGAATCGCCCAACTCATGAGGTCAAGAAACAGGGACATTGGCTGGGCGTGGTGGCACACATTTGTAGCCCTAGCTATGTGGGAGGCTGAGATGGGAGGATCCCTTGAGCCCAGGAATTTGAGGCTGCAGTGAGCTATGATGGTGCTATTGCACTCCAGAGTGGATGACAGAGCAAGAACCTATGTCTAAAATGAATACATTTTAAAAAGAATCAGGGACGGAAAAACACTCTGTTTCTGCTCTGGCTTCTCCACAGCCTAGCTTTATAGAGGCACATTACAGTGAAGATGAGATATCCAATTAGAAATATATCATATGCAGTTAAAAGGCAGGACTTCCAAAGAGAGGACGTGGCTGGAGAAGGGCATTTGTTTGAAGGCATTTTGCTGAAGATAACAGAAAGTATAGAAAAGGGTAAGAAAGGACGTAGGGTTAAAAGAGAACAATGAGTTAGCCATGTTCTTAGGCAGCAGAGACCCATTTTTCTGGAAGAAGGGGAGCTGTTTTAGGACATTAGTATGGCCAGAGGCCAGATTACAAAACATAAAGACAGTGTATTAGGAGCTGGTTCCTGCAGGCAGCACCTCCTGCTCTGAAGGTCATCCAGCCTGAGCCCTCTGAGCCCTTGTGCCTCCCTCCCAGAGCTTAACTTTGACAGTGTGGCTCAACAATTGCTACTGGGTGGAAGGTAGCCATTCTAGAAATAGCAGTTCTATGGAGTAAGCAAATGCATTAAACCTTCTAACATGGAACATCTGGAAGACAACTAGACTTATTGGGTCACAGGCTGGACAATTCTCTATAGGCTCTAAAATCACCATGTGGGCATCCTCTGTAAAGACTGTATTAGTTTGCTAGGGCTGCTGTGGCGAAATACCACAAACTGGGTGGCATAAACAACAGAAATGTATTGTCTCACAGTTCTGGAGGCTGGAAGTCTGAAATCCAGGTGTCAGCAGGGTTGGCTCCTTCAGAGAGCTGTGAAAAAGAACATGTGCCATGCCTCTGCCTAGCTGCAGACAGCAATGCTTTGTGTTTCTTATGAAAAGCATGACCCTAACATCTGCCTTCACATAGTGGTGATCTTTCCATATGCGTGTATGTGTCCAAATTTTTCCTTGGTATAAGGATACTTGCCATAGTGGATTAGAGGCCTACCCTAATCACCTCATTTTAACTAATTACATATTCAATGACCCTATTTATAAATAAGGTCACATTTTATAGCATGAGGGGTTAGGACCTTAAAATACGAATTTGGGTCAACACAATTCAATGTATTTAAAAGATCAAATATTTTGTCATGTCAAGACCTAACATTATTAATGTTTGCAATAGCCCAGGTCCAAAAGCCTACATGAACATCTTTTTTTTTTTTTTTTTTTCATTTTCTAGAAACAAATAATGACTATATTGCCTTCTTTTGGCCGTTTTAAAAGGGCTGATTATTGGATAGAAAAGGAAGATCATTGGACTGATGTCTTAATTCAGCCATAATCAGGCTGCAGAGCTTTGGGCCTCAGACTCCACATCTATACATTAGAAACTCTTTCTTCTAACTCAAAGTATTGTGGTCCAAACCAAATAAAATGCAAGCAGAGACTGGAAGAGCTGTAAAGCAATGTGTTTTTAAAAATCACTTTGAGTTTATAAATAAAAAAAAAAACAAAAAGAAACTTTGTGATTTTTATTTCTCCTCTTATTGATCAGCACATGTTTGAGATCATGCTCATGCCTTAGGTGGCAAATTAATATCAAAACCGTTACCTGGAGTACAAATTAGCACTCTATCTTACCGCAGATGTAGAACAGAGATCATGTCCCCTGTTTCAGAGGTCCTCGTTAGCTTACTAAAGTTAGATATATGTGGAAATAATGATTCTTATTTGAAACAGTAACATTTCATATTCCCAGAAAATGTTAAGAATTTTTCCTTTGTAGGTGCAGAAAGGTCAGCATGACAGACATTCGCATGGTATTAAAACCACAATCTCTTCACTAGCTAGAGTTGAAAGCTTATTGTAGTTCACTGGAAAGCACCTGAATTTGAATCTCAAAGTATATGTTTCTTATTATATTAGTTTGCTAAGGCTGCCTTCACAAACTATGATGAACTGGGTGATATAAATCACAGAAATTTATTTGCTCACAGTTCTGGAAGCTGGAAGGCCAAGATCTAGGTATTAGCAAAATAGGCTTCTTCTGAGGCTTCTCTCCTTGGCTTGCAGAAGGCTACCCTCCACCTGTGCCTTTACATGGTCTTTCTCCTTTGTGTATCTGTGTCCAAATTTCTTCTTATAAGGCTACCAGTTATATTAGATGAGGGCCCACCCTAGTGACTTTAAGTCAGTTACCTTTTAAAAGTTTCAGTCACCAAATATAATGACATTCTGGTGAAGTACTAGGAAACAGGACTTCAACATGTGAATTGTGTAAGAGCCAAATCAGCCTGTAACACTCCACCCTCTGCCACCCATGTAAATTCAAGTCCTTTTCCTCTTGATACACAAAATACATTTACCATTTACTTCGAACTTCAAAGCACAGTTCTCAAAATCTTTTAAAAACTTGAGCCATTGTGTCTTAGAAATATCAAGATATTTAGGGTCTTCTTTTCTTCCACTTAAAAGAGGTAGCACACACTTCAATTATATCATCAATAGTAGCTAATTGATTTGACACACTTTTCCTCAGGGCCTACTTTGTGCCCAGCCTGGAGAATGCCGTCTTCAGTTGTAACAGTCTCCACTACGTTTCACAGGTTGCCTAGGTCACAACTTCAGAAAGAACTGGAACCATTTCTTATTCATCTCTGTACCTCAGTGCCTGGAACTTACTTAGCAATCATTGCAAACCAGTCTCTTGCCTTCTCTCAATTATATATTTAAAAATATTTTGGATGTAAATATTTCAAAGTATTGAGAGAAAGAACATGTTGAACTATGAATCCTTATTTGATATTATATTGCCAAGAACATCACTTGTTTCTTTATTGTAAAAAAATGATTTGGGCCAGAAATCTCTAAGGTTACTTCCAATAATTCCATGTCTAACTCAGGTTTGGGTGTCCAAGAAACCTTCCTGTAGGAGAAGGCATTTGAGGGTCATCTCCAAGAATAAGTGCGAGTTGAGAGAGGGGCACCCTTGGAAGTGGAAGGATAAGAAGTGATAGCAATGCTAGTGAGCTCCCAGAACTTGGCCTAGGTCTCAGCAGCCATGCTGATATTTCCACGTAAGACTGCTTGCCTCCAGGAAAATGCAGCGGTAACTAACTACACAATGACTGCTTAGCTGTGTATCACAATTGGCCCTGTAGATCACTGGCCTTAGGTGGTACTCACTGTTTGTTTTTGTTCAGTCTCTACTATATCCTGGCTAGAGGAGGTATGAGGATACATATTGCAAATCTTTACCTACCGCATCCTCAAACTTTGCCATAACCTAGAAAAGGCACAATTCTAGTCGCCTAACAGGTAATATTATTTATGAAGGCTCTGTTACAAAAAAGGAGATAACTTGACCACTACAGCTTAAAATGCATGGGCTTTTGGATAACTGTTTTCATTATTAATGTTGGGTTTTCCTGGTAGATTAAATTGCTCAAGAAACTCGTCATATACATGAGATTTTACTGTAATAGACAATACTATATAACCAAAGAGGTAAGCAGAGTTGTATATTATTCAGTTCACGCTGACATAGCAAAATATCACAGACTGGATGGCTTAAACAGGCTTTTTTTTTTTTTTCCTTACACTTTTGGAGGCTGGGAGTTAAAAATCAGGGTGCCAGCAGGACTGGTTTCTGGTGAGGCCTCTCTTCCTGGCTTGCAAATAGCTGCCTTCTCACTGTGTCCTCACATGACCTTTCCCCAGTGCAAAAAGAGCACTCTGGAAACTCCTCCTCTTTTTATATGAACACCAGACAGACTGGACCAGGGCCCTACCCTTTCGACCCCATTTATCCCCTTATAGGCTTTATGTTCAAATATTTGCACTGGGGGTTTGGGATTCCACATGCAAATGGTGTGGAGACAGTTTCATCCATAGCAATTTGATACAAAGCTTTAAGCACTGCCTTATGCTAAGTATCATATGGATTGGACCAGGTAGCCAGAGCTTGCCATCTAAACACTAAAACAGAATCTTAAAAGCAAGCACAATTCTGAAAGTATAACAAAGTTTCTTAAGTTTTTTTTCAAAGATAGAAAAGTTGCTTCACATTCCATTTTTTTTTAAATCTCTCAGCCAAGTATATTTAAAAATAGATTTGAAACCCAGGAAATTAGCACCTTCGATTTATTCCCAGAACAGATAGCTAATAAGTAGGGAAAATTAAAATTTTTCAGCCAGTTTGCTTTGGTGTTTTGTAACACATACCACTTTGGCTTTGGAGTAGTTTAATTTGAATTAATCACTAGACTCTCTTCAGAGTTGGAAATGAGGTATGTAAAGCCAGTTACATTGTTAGTAAATTCTGACACCTAAAATTTAGCCTCAGGCACACAGCCAGGCAAAAGCTTGATACTCTGCATGTATTTCTTTTTTATTAAAACTTCAGATGACAAGAATTATTTCCAAGCTCAAATTTACATAATCTGGGCGGGGGGTGGTGGTGGTATGGGGGAAACTCATGAAAGAAGGCCCCCTTAGGAGACAGATTACAGGAAAAGAGAATTGTTACCCATTCTATTAAGCTAAGGAATCTTCCCTGAGATGTCTAAGTAGACACAAACAAGCACAAGAAAAGAATCATCCCAGCTGCCACAGTATTTTCAACACCTGGCAACGATGGTGTGCAAATATAAAAATGACTCTGATTGTAAACTCAGGAGTCCATGGTGACCTGTATCTCTGATGAGCTCACTCCTTGTATTGCCAGACCTGCCACATGCACTTCTTCCTTCAGAGGCAAGATAACAGGGGGAAATGGACTGCTACTACCCTAAACGGTCTTCTCTCACTTGGGCTTTTGGAAATCACTTGGAATGGCTAAGACAGGTTTGGCTTGACCTTAGGATCTATTAGAAGATGGCCCCATTCTGCCTCTGTTTCCCATGAGCTCATTTAACGTTATCAGCAAAGCCAAGCAATCTCTATCACAGGAAAGCATGACGCTGTCTCAAAAACAGTTAAGCATCAGAAGACAAGAAATAAGATCAGAGCAGAGCGGAAGGAGACAGGGACACAACAAACCCTTCAAAAAATTAGCAAATCTAGGAGTTGGTTTTTTGAGAAGATGAACAAAATACATAGACCGCTAGCCAGATTAATAAAAGGGAAAAGAAAGAAGAATCAAATAGATACAATAAAAAAAGATAAAGGGGACATCACCACCAATTCCACAGAAATACAAACTACCATCAGCAATTACTACAGACAACTCTATGCACACAAACCAGTATATCTGGAAGAAACAGATAAATTCCTGGACACTTGCACTCTCCCAAGACTAAACCAGGAAGAAGTTGAAACCCTGAATAGACCAATAACAAGGGCTAAAGTTGAGGCAGCAATTAATAGCCTACCAACTAAAAAAAAGCCCAGGTCCAGATGGGTTTACAGCCAAATTCTACCAGATATACAAAGAGGAGCTGGTACCATTTCTTCTGAAACTATTCCAAACAATACAAAAATAGGGAATCCTCCCCAGCTCATTTCACGAGACCACCACCATCCTAATACCAAAACCAGGCAGAGACACAACTAAAAAAGAAAACTTCAGGCCAATATCTATGATGAACATCAACACAAAAATCTTCAATAAAATACTGGCAAACAGAATGCAACAGCAAATCAAAAAGCTTATTCACCATGATCAAATATGCAAGGCTAGTTCAAAATATACAAGTCTATAAATACAATCCATCACATAAACAGAACCAAAGACAAAAACCAATAGAGCAGAGAAGGCCTATGACAAAATTCAACAGCCCTTTATGCTGAATTTTCAATAAACTAGGTATCGATGGAACATATCACAAAATAATAAAAGCTATTTATGACAGCCAGTATCATACTGAATGGGCAAAAACTGGAAACATTCCCTTTGAAACCTGGCACTAGACAAGGACACCCTCTCTCACCACTCCTATTCAATATAGTATTGGAAATTCTAGCCAGAGCAATCAGGCAAGAAAAAGAAATAAAGGATATTCAATTAGGAAAAGAGGAAGCCAAGTTGTCTCTATTTGCAGATGATGTGATTGTGTATTTAGAAGACCCCATCATCTCAGCCCCAAATCTCCTGAAACTGATAAGCAAATTCAGCAAAGTCTCATGATACAAAATCAATGTGCAGAAATCACGAGCATTTCTATACACCAGTAACAGAAAAACAGAGAGCTAAATCAAAAGTGAACTCCCATTCACAAATGCTACAAAGATAGGAAAATACCTAGGAATACAACTAACAAAGGATACAAAGGACCTCTTCAAGGAGAACTACAAACCACTGCTCAATGAAATAAGAGAGGACACAAACAAATGGGAAAACATTCCTTGCTCATTGTTGGGAAGAATCAACATTGTGAAAATGGCCACATTTCCCAAAGTAATTTATAGATTCAATGCTATTCCCATCAAGCTTCCCATGACCTTCTTCACAGAACTGGAAAAAACCACCTTAAGCTTCATATGGAACCAAAAGAGAGCCCACATAGCCAGAACAATCCCAAGCAAAAAGAACAAAGCTGCAGGCATAGCGCTGCCTGACTTCAAACTATACAAGTCCACCGTAATCAAACACCATGGTGCTGGTACCAAAACAGAGACATAGACCAGTGGAACAAAACAAAGGCCTCAGAAGCAACACCACACATTTACAATCATCTGATCTTTGACAAACCTGAGAAAAACAAGCAATGGTGAAAGGATTCCCTGTTTAATGAATGGTGCTGAGAAAACTGGCTAGCCATGTGCAGAAAGCAGAAACTGGACCCCTTCCTGACCCCTTACACTAAAATTAACTCCAGATGGATTAAAGATCTAAACATAAGACCTAACACCATAAAAACCCTAGAAGAAAACCTAGGCAAAACCATTCAGGACATAAGTGTAGGCAAGACTTCATGGCTAAAACACCAAAAGCAATGGCAACAAAAGCCAAAATAGGCAAATGGGACCTAATTAAACTCCAGAGCTTCTGTACAGCAAAAGAAACAATCATTAGAGTGAGCCAGCAACCAACAGAATAGGAAAAAATTTTTGCAATGTACCCATCTGACAAAGTGCTGATATCCAGAATCTACAAAGAACTGAAACAGATTTACAAGAAAAAAACAAACAAGCCTTTTCAAAAGTGGGCAAAGGATATGAACAGACACTTTTCAAAACAAAAAGTGAGACCAAAAAAATGCTAACAAAAAATGCTCATGATCACTGGCCATTAGAGAAATGCAAATCAAAACCACATTGAGATACCATCTCACACCAGTTAGAATGGTAATCATTAAAAAATCTGGAGACAACAGATGCTGAAGAAGATGTGGAGAAATAGGAACACTTTTACACTCTTGGTGGGAGTGCAAATTAGTGCAACTATTGTGGAAGACAGTGTGGCGATTCCTCAAGGACCTAGAAATAGAAATACCACTTCATCCAGCAATCCCATTACTGGGTATATACCCAAAGAATTATAAATTGTTCTATTATAAAGACACATGCACACGTATGTTCATTGCAGCACTGTTTACAATAGCAAAGACCTGGAGCCAACCCCAATGTCCATCAACAATAGACTGGATAAAGAAAATGTGGCACATATACACTATGGAATACTATGCAGCAATAAAAAATGATGAGTTCGTGTCCTTCATAGGGACATGGATGAATCTGGAAACCATCATTCTCAGCAAACTGACACAAGAACAGAAAATCAACCACCACATGGTATCACTTATAGGCAGGTGTTGAACAATTAGAACACGTGGACACAGGGAGGGGAGCATCACATACTGCGGTCAGTTGGGGGCTACTAGGGGAGGGACAGCGGGGAGAAATACCAGATATAGGTGATGTGGGGAGGAAGGCAACAAACCACATTGCCATGTATATACCTATGCAACAATCCTGCATGATCTGCACATGTACCCCAGAAACTAAAGTACAAAAAATAAAAATAAAAAGTGAAAAAAAAAAAAACAACAGTTAAGCATGTGACACAATTCCCTAAATCATAGACCAATGGATTTAGGAGAAAACCGTTGACTCCCAGGAAGTAGGTACATATGAAGCATTAGTCGGCATTTTGTAGATGTTACATAGATTAATCTTCTGTCTGATCATCTGCATTGCTGTTACGTGTTAAATCAAAAAAATATAGGATGAATTTTTTGTCGAATGATGATGTGACTTTCCTAAAAGTGCCAACTGTAATTATCACTGCAACCCTTGGATGTTAACCAAAAAAATATTACTCTGAAGCCATCACTTCAGTCCTCTCTGGATCTGTGTTCTGATTCCTAGCAGAGATTTCTGCTTGCCAAACACTCTGGCCTCAGGGTCAGAGAACATTTGTCATTTCAGCTGTGGTGAACAGACAGCAGGAGTACAATCACCCTTCCAGTGGCACTGCTGCTCTAGCTCACCAGTGGGCAGTCAGCCAGCTGGGCTCTTTGTACTTTCTCTTTATACCCTGCAGTTTTACTTTTGAGTAAGCCTGTTTCCGCTGCAAATCTTTGTACAAGATAAAGATTCGAACAGAGGGACACTTGGTGCCTCAGACAGAAGAAGCCTAACAGTGGGGATTATTCAGGAGCCACACAGAAGGATGTTTATTTCAACAGAGACCACCACAGGGGAACTGAAGCCACTATGGACTCTAAGTCCCCTAGAGATCCTTGATATATTAAGGATGTTACTTTTTTTCCCTTCCTTTATCCCATTCACTCATTCATTCAGTAGATTCTTTGCTAGATTCTAGGACCATGCTATTTAAGGAGCCAGTGAAGAGACCTGTCTTCATGAAGCTTTAAGTGTAATGGTGGAAGTGGTGAAATAAACAAGGCTTTGTCAACTTTTGCACTATTGACATTTTGCTCCAGATAATTCATGGGATGGGAAGGAGAACTGTCCTGTGCGCTGTAGGATATATAACAACATTCTACATTTTTACCCTCTAGGTGCTACTGGCAACCCCCCTTTCCCAGATGTGACAACTAAAAATGCCTCCAGGCTTTGCTAAATGTTCCCCAGGGTGAGAGTAGGGGTAAAATTGCCCTGGGTTAAGCTAGGCTGTAATATAGAGAAACTAATAAACAGAATGTGTACGTCTGTGTAATTTACAAGTATCACTAAGGAAACAAACATGAAAATAGGTGAGAGAGAGTCAGAGAATGGAAGTAACTTAGGTGGTTAGAAACAAATCTCTTTAGGGGGGTGATATTTAAAAGGAGGCCTAACTGAATATAGATAGGGAATATAACTGAACATAGGAGTGTTCTAGAACAAACAAAAAACACTACACAGGCCCTGCAGGAGGACAGAGTTTGATACATTCAGGAAAGTAATGCAGGCCTGTGTAAGTGCAGGGCTAGAGGCAGGTGAAGGTCATATCATGTAGGGCCTTAGAAACTGTGGTAGGGAGTATGGATTTTATCATAAGTATGGTGGGAAGGCACTGGACAGTTGCAAGCAAGAAAGATACATGACTTGATTTACACTTTAGGGACAATAAGATCTCCCCTGTGGTATAGAGAATATATTTGGCAAGGATGGAATGGAGTGGGCAAAAGTATCCATTATTATTCTCAGTCTGTTGTGTGATGACACTTTGCATGTTTGTGTATATACTAAGGATGCTTAGGGGAATACAAAAAGTATGGGACTAAGGGATAATGTTGAAGAACCTCATCCATATGGAGAAATTAATGTGCAGCAAAATCTAATCTTAAAACCATTATTTAAAAGGAAATGCTGATGGTACAAAATCAAAGCGGCAAAATGATAAGAGCCATCTGAATATAGCTTTGGGGCTGTTTTCCAATCTGTAAAATGAAGATCAAAATACGATGTATTACACATGGATTAATGAAGACTGAGATAATTAAGTGAAGCCTTATTGTAATGATGGGAGCAAATCCCTAAAATCGTAGTTACAAATACAGTTATTTTAATTGTTTTTATCCATAACAATAGCATAAACTTCTTACATGTAAATATCACGTTTTACTTCCTATATGTCCTGAGCACTGTCAGCAAAGAAAATTTGCATTTAATTATTTTAAACATTTAAAAAAAGATTTCAGTGTGTCTTTAAACAGTAGTCATAGAGCAAAGAATTGCTTCAATTGAATAATTTTACTTCTTAATATAATGCGTAGTGTTGATAGCCAGTTTTAAAGACCCATAAAAGAAAACATGATTATATTTTTGATAGAAACAGAATCTAAATGTAATTTGTCCCAAGCAGTCATTGATTCACAAATACGGATTGATGCTTACTATGAAAAAAGTACATATTTGGTGCTGGGATGCAATGGGTATAAGACTTTAAACATGGCCTGGGCCAGTGCAAGGGTAGAAGAGACATGCATTCTTGTAATCATCACAGGACGAAAATGTGGATTTCTGGCCAAGTGCTGCCAAGCTTTACTGAAGACATTTTGCTAATAATGGTAGACACTCTTAAGACACTTACCATGTGATAAGAACTAGTCATAATACTGTTACTCATTCTAGCTCATAATGAAGTAGGTATTATTATCCTCACTTTTTAGTGATGAAACTTAGGACCTAGAGAAATTTAGAAACTTTTCCCAAAACACAGAGCTAACAAGTGATGGAGCCAGCGTTTGAAATTAGGAACTTTTGTTCCAGAGTCTGGGCCTTAACCATTAAGATACACTCCTGCAAAAGAGGAAAATGGGAGCGAGAAGAACAGACAGACTGCAGGAAGCCCAGTGGGGCTGGTGTGCATAGCAGGGTGTGTGGAAAAGGAAGGGTGTTTAGGAGGAGGGAGGAATGAAACTGGAATTAGTGTAGTCCTAAATACTGAAGCCCTTCTATCCTCCACTACTCCTCAAGCTTCTAATTCCAAGCCAAACTGGTTCCATTTTGTCTGCTATGAACAATAGCCTAATAGAAGATACTAACAAAAATTTCCAAAATGATTATTGATGTTCTTTCCCCACAAGGCATAACTATTACTTAATTTGTTTATATGTACTGTCTGATTAATCAACAAGACCCATCCAAGCTGACCTTTTAATTTTTTTCTTCTTTGGCTACTTCTCATTCTCATCAACTTAATTACATTCCAATAAATAGGGCTTTTTCTTAATTAGCAGCGTCCTAATCCTTGACCTTGGGGTATACAAATAACAATAGACATTGCCAGCAGTTTAAGAGAAAATAACCCAATTTATCTTGTGTGCTATGCTTGCTTTTTGTTCACAAGATGCTTCTATTAATTTGGTATTCAAAAAGCATTGTAGATCTCATTTCATCTGGAATAAAATCCCGTAAGTGGAAATTCCTAAATTGTGTTCAGCACATGGTATTTTGCCCAAATGTCCATTTCCTGCTTCCCTTCTTTCCATGCTCAGAATTACACTTGGATGACTTGGCTGATAAAGTAATTCAAAAGTGAGTTTGAGCTCAGAAGTGTATAACTAATCTTATCTTAGTAAAGTTAGCTAAAGCAAGTAGTTTGCCAAAACTCCTCATCTGTTTACTCCCACCAACTGCTTGCTGATCAGCTAAATTGTCACATATCATCTCATTCTTTTCTAGCTCAAATAGAAGCCTATTTCCTGAACAAACAGCAACAAAAACATTGACAAGCGTTTTTCCCATTGCAAACTGAAAGCCTATACCATTAAACACATTGTCAAATTTGTCAAATTTCCGCTAAGGGTAGGAGTGATGGAAATGCACCTTTGCACTTAAAAAAAATCTGCAGATCTTTCAAGGCTATGGTACTTCAGCCAGATTTTGAATATTTTAGCCACAAAAACCAATAGAAGATATAAAGGCTTTCTCAAAGAGCATCAAATAATGATACCAAAAAACTATTCTTACATATGGACAGGTGGCAATTACCACAGGTGTACATAGATCAGCACTGCCAAATGGAATTTTCTGTGATGATGGAAATGTTCTCTATCTGAATTGCCCCATGTAGCAGCCATAGTCTCACGTGAGTATTGAGCACTTGAAATGAGATTGGTGGGGCTGAAGAATGAGCTAGTTAATTTTAATCAATTTAAATTTAAAGTTAAACAGCAACATGTGGCTAATGGCTGCCATCTGGAACAGCACAACTATAGATAGTTTCCTGGAATAAAAGTAAGAAGAAGAAACCAGGAACTTATAACTTTAAGGCAATAACTATCAGAGAGTAGATGGGACTTGGAAAATCTCAGGAAGTGGATTTGGAAGATGAACATGGATTAAATCTCTCCTGTGACTAAAGAAAACTTCGGCTGATGTCAAGCAGAACTTGAGGGATGTTTACCGTCTCCATTTCATCGAGAACTTTGGAGTATGGAGTTGTCACACCAGCCTAACTTCTTAATAAAATGGCATCTTTAATTAACCATTCAATATGATATCATCACTCATGTTTGAGATGAAATTCACTATTTGTCCACTGAAAGCTATAGTCTGCCCCACTGCCTTTGCATGTAGTATCTTCAGTAGATAATTACCTCAACCCTTGTAGGGAGTTGTTCCACTGATCTGAGGCCCACAGTCCTCTATCAAACACCACTCTGAGCCAACCCAGAGTGGCTGCAAATCTATTTTTTTATTTTATTTTATTTTTTAGGGAAAGGTCTTGCTGTGTTGCCCAGGCTAGAGTGCAGTGGCACAATCGTAGTTCACTGCAGCCTCCAACTTGGGGACTCAAGCAATCTTGCTGCCTCAGCTTTCTGACTATCTGGGACTACAGGCACATGCCACCACAAACAGCTAACTCTTTAGAATATTTTGTAGAGATGGGGTCTCACTATGTTGACCAGGCTTGTCTCAGACTCCTGGCCTCAAGTGATCCTCCTGCCTCAGCCTCCAAAAGAACTGAGATTACAGGTGTGAGTCATTGCACCTGCATGCCTCACATCTTTACAAGCTAATTCACTTTGCTTCAAAAAAGCACATCTAAATTATTCATCACTTTGAAAATATATTATCAAAACTAGCCAATTTTAGAGCAGGAATTTCTTTAAAATAGGTTTATGGTGAATTCTAACTAGAGGTTGTTTATCTTTATGCATGCTTATCTTTTGCCTAAACTGTGTCCACTAGGCTAACTTCTACTCATTCTTCAAGATTTAACTTGAGCCTCAATCTTTGTAATGTCTTCTCTTACCCCACTTCCCAAGTCCCAAATCATGGTAAGATAACAAGACACAGCAATGACTGTTCTTGTTTATCTCCCTAACTGGACTTTAGCTGAATGAAGACAGCGACCCTGTACTATTTATTTTCCTGATCATCTAATGGTGCCTGGACACACACTGTCAGTGTTTGAAAACTTAGTACATGTTCACTCTAAAGTTACAAGAACATTGAGAATAATTCCATGAGAACATGATAGAAAAATTCCAAGGGTCAGGTAATAAGGAGAGTTCTGTTTATCTACATCAGGAAAGTGACTGGGGAGATAGACCATTGCAGGGTCCTATAAATCTTATTCAAGAATTTTTAGTTAAAAGATGTAATTGATCATTGGCATTCAAGACAGAAATGTTCAGATGCTTTAGATAATCCTCTAAGCACAGGCACTTTTTGACATTCTTCTCCATAAAGCAGGTGGGTGTAGATGCAGAGAGAACTCTGGTTATAATGTTTTGAATGCTGGGGAAAAGCTCAGCTCATGCCCTAACTGATCACACCCAAAGCTGTCAGTGCTCAAGATTCAATATTGCATGGTGGCAAAATGACAAGCCCCATCTTATGCTGCAGACCTATCAGGGTTACTAGCAAATTATAAAAACACCAGGCATTCTATTTCATGGAAAGAATTTCATGGAACAAATCAATGGTTTCTATAAGATGCAATTATGTCCTCAAAAAGTATACCCTGAAATGGTCTTTCCTCTTTATTATGGAAAATATCCTTTAACTTAGTGGTCATGACATGAGAGTACTCCAGATGACTTGAGGCATTCTAAATTTTTGCCCCATTTTTTAAAAGAGTGATTGGTAGAAATACATGGGGAGATGTTGCAATCAGGAAGAGGAAAATTTGCAGAAATGTCCTCTTTATTTTTCATTTACTTATTTTTTAAATTTCAGAGACAAAGTCTCATACTGTCACCCAGGCTAAAGTGCAGTGGCACCATCATAGCTCACTGTAACCTTGAATTCCTGGACTCAAATAGATCCTCTTTCATTGGACTCACAAAGTGCTGGGACTTTAAACATGAGCCACCATGCTCACTTTAAATAGCATCCAAGCTCCTGAAAGATGTATAGTAGAAGGTGGCTTGGTCATATGTTTCCTTACAAAAGAATGAATCACATTAAGGCAGACACTGAGTCCAAGAAACACATGACTTTCTTGTTGTTGTCATTCAGCACAAAGAACAGCAATTCTGAGATGCCAGGCACAACCCTCTATTAAAATACCCATCAGACATGAAGCTTCCCTAAATTTCCAGAAGAAATCAGTGAAAAAATAAAATTTGGTTTACAGAAATTCTCTCCAACATGGATTTGCAGGAGCCTATCACTTGTTAGATAAAGAGGAGGCACACCTGTTTGAAATATGATTTGAAGTCATTTTCGGCAAACACACCTATCAGGGGATATACTAATGGCGGACCACTGGCTGTGGTGACAGCTTGGTCAACCTGAACAATGGTGTTGCCCTGTCACCGAGGCATGTGAACTTGATGCAAAAATGACAGCAACAGCTAGTGCAATATTAACAGTGAAATGCAAAGGCACAGACCGGCAGGCTGTGTTTCTGAGCAGCCTCTCCCACAGGAGCCTCTTCGGCATTCTTTAGTCACAAGCAGCAGTCACGGAATCGGATCTGACAAGTCCAACGCTGATATCAGCAGACTCAGTAAACTGTGTTTGCCACTACAGGAACACCAGTGTCCAGGTACTGAGTATTCCTTTGAGCAAAGTTCTATAATTTCTCTCTGGCATATCGAAGAGAATTGAGACACCAGATAAGAATCCAGGAGAAAGAAAATCTTCCTGAAAGAGGTATGAGTATGGATCGATTGTAAGTTCAACAATTACCTACTTCTTCCTCATTTATTTCCACACTTCCTTGATAGGGCCACACTGTTTGCGGGGAGGGTAAGGTCAAGTTCCAGAATCACAAATTAATCTTTACAAAGATTAATCTGCCTTTGTAATGTCCTGGGAATGCATTCAATGATGAAGAAAGTAGGAGCTCCAGAACATGTAAGGACTGCGTCATTATAAAACTGAATACCCACTATTCAGTTTTACTCAGTAATTTCCAGTTTGTAATGCATTTTGACATCAATTTACTTGATACTCAAAATAATTATCTAATGGAGACATCAGTATTCCCTTTTATGAAAGAGAAAGCTAAATCGTAGACTATAAAAGATTGATTGCTCAAGATCCAGTTTTATGACAATAGAGGTGGGATGCCCACTAAGGTCTCCACATTCCTACTGTCAGTCACACCCAGCTCACCCTAAGGCAACAATGCCTTCCTGTAGGAGCACCTCTTTTCTTTCTAAATAAAGAATGGACCTAGTGTTTGGATATGTCAATTTTTCTGAAATTGGCATGCTATTGCCAATGAGTTTGAACTTTTGCCGTAATCCAGATGGAAGGCCATTTCAGGGTATGCTCTTAAAAGAAACACTTGCATTGCCCTGAAGAGTTTGAAAGATGAGTCATCATAATATCAAGAGGGATCATAGCACAAGGAAGACAATGTGGAAACAAAGACACCACTATTGTATGCTCCCTTCACTGGTTGTATCTAAGGGCTCTGTCAAGGATTGGAAGTCAAGAGAAATCAAGGGGAAGAGAGAGCTAATGACTTGGCAGAATCTCCCAAAAGCTTTTGGTCTGAGCTTCTCAGCTTTGCCAGCTGTTGAATATGTGTCCAAAATGTGCTTGCTTGTCTTCCCAGGTTTTTCTCTAACTTAGGATATCCAACACCCTCTCAAGAACTGGTTATTTTCCATTATATTTCCTAATTTGCTGAACCCCTCCTGACAGCCAATCTTAAAACTTTTGGCCTGTCTCCCTCACCTCCAACATCCAGACAATTCAGACAGTCCTACACAGTGTGTATTAAAGGTGTTACATCTCCCCCTTTCTTTGCTATTATTCAATATGTCCAGCACTAATTTTGCTTCTTTAGAAACTCCAACAGCTCTCTAGAGCTTAATATATTTCTGTCACTCCTCTTTCTCCCTATGAGTGTCTGTGGACACAATGTGGCCAGACCCATCCTGCCCAAGCACAGCCACGGTCATATTTCTCCCTTGCCCCAAAAAGTTTACTGGTTCCCATTTGCCAATACATTAGGTAAAGGAAATATTTGCAATACATTAATGGGAGAGAAGGAAGGACAGCTTAGGGAATTTTAGTGTAATTCCCCAAGCTGTCCTTCTTTCTTTCCCATTAATGTATTGCAAATATTTCCTTTCACAACTGCTCTGAAAGTGCAAGGCTTACAGAGTTACTGACCCTTCAGTAAACACTCTCTAGTTTGTTTTCTTTCTTCCCATAGATGTGTTCTCTATTAAATGTTATTCACTCTTCAAGGCCTGTTTTAAAATTATCACCTTCTTTATGTCTTCACAAGTTTGCCTAAAACTTCTCCTTCCTCTAAACTTCTATGTCCTTTTTAAATTAGTGATGCTATATATGTAGCATCACTAATGAAAACTACATGTGATATACATATGCAGTATATGTATATTTTACATTTATATCATAAAGCACTGTAATGTACAAGTCTTAAATGTGTTTAGGATACATTTTGACAAATGTGTACGCTTATGTAACTGTCACCCACGTCAAGATATAGATTTCCATCACTCAAAGTTTCTTATGTCCCTTTTTATTCAGGACCCATCTTCAGATAACCGTTATTCTGATTTGATCTGCCTGTGCTTGAACCGCATATGAATGAACTCCTACAGTATATAAACTTTTGTGTCTAGATAATTACACTTAATTCACTTTTTGAGATCCATCATGTCATAATGTATATATAGTCCTGTACTCCTGAAATACTTTGTGCCCCGTTGTATAAGACATCCTTGCCTAACAAATGACCTCTTTTGGGCAAGGTTCCACACCAATTTATCCTCTGTCTTCCACAATGCCCTGTACAGAGTTTTACATATTGTTGATGACCAACACATGTTGGGCAAATGATCAATTTCATTCTTAGCTCACTAGAGGATTTCAGCTATAAAGATCACATGGAAGCAAGTTAGCATGATCTGCATCAAACAACATGCTACTGGGACAGGTGTTCTATAGCAATGAGGGTTTATTGGGCATGATGTGAAGAGAAAGACAGTGCAGTATCTACAGTAGCTTGTATTCTGTGAGAATTGATAGCAAAGGCTCGGTGCTTTGTGTGATGAAATTCTGCATTTTGACATGCTCACATGCCTGGAATAGGTTACCATGCTCTGAATTCTGTGGATTTTATGAGCACAAATTTTAAACTAAAATGTCAAAAATTCTACTTGTTCTCTATTAATAATGTAATGTGATCCATGTTGAAAATTTAAAATCCGAATGATGCCAGTCAAGCATATAGAAGGAAAATATATTCCATTTGCTATTTGAGTTTGTGTGTAAAGGGAATCTAAGGAAAGTCTGAGAAATATTATTTATAGCAATAGCTATAGCCTGGCACTTTAAGCTTATGAAGTCTTAGGACTGAGTGGCAATCTAATGGGACTTGAAAAACTATAAAAATTATGAAAATGATGTGTAGCTTTCTGGAGTAATATCATCTGCATTTTTGGGTAAAGGATGAATTGCTTTGTCTCCTAAATGAAGTCAGGACTATATAATTCCATGTCAAGACCTCTGACTTTCAACTAAGCCGTGACAATGACCACTAGATGCATTTGCCTCTGACAGCTATTTTGTCCATTTACAAACCACTCAGTAGAGGAATCATAATTGCAGAGAAAGTGTTAAAGAGTAAAGTTTAGAGCCCTGGAAGTTTCCACTTCATCTCTCTGGTGATTATTGTTAAGATTGTTGTTGACTCAATCTAAACTGAATAAATTACTCAATCATTAACCAATTTAGTCAGTGAAAGGCAAAATTTCCTAGTGATTGTTTGCAAATGAAGCAGTAAACTCAATTTCTTCCTACTTCTCCCCAAAACTCTGAGACTAGAATGTCTAGAACTTTTTACTTCTGGAATGTTACTTTCTGACCCTCTGCCATTGTAATAATAAGTCATCTGGAATTTGATTGTGAGATCAATTATCTGTTGGAACTAAAAGGAAAATATAAAATAGGAATTACAAAGAAGAACTGACAGCATATTATTCAAAGTGTTCAAATGTGTCCTGGGGTGAATCCAAATTCGTATTATATAACAAACTAAGAAACAGGTGAAGAATAAAACCATGGAACATTTAGAAGCACTTATGGCTGAACATTATCTAATCTTGCTAGAGAGAAGGACTTTCTAAGACAGTGGTTTTTAACTCTGGTGGCACAATGGCAGAATTTTGGGAACTTTTGAAAATCTTGATACCCACGTAGGACACCAGATTAATCAAATTGGGATGTCCAGCAGAGGGGAGGATGGGGAGAATCCAAGCATCAGTGGTTTTCAAAGCTCCCCAGATGATTCCAAAGTGCAGCCAAGGCTATTAACTATTGATCTTAAAAGAAGAAATAATAAAGAAAATAATGCCCAATGATGTGACTACATGAAAACGTGAAATAACAGAACAAAAATAGAGGCAATACTGGAAATACAGATGAATGACAAGGTCTTAATATCTAATATATAAGAAATCCTTATAAATTCATAAGATCACATTTTCTACATTTTCCTTTTGTTTTGTTTTGGTGTTTTCTGCTCACACTCTCCTACCATGTTTACTTTGAAATCAAGATAGGGAAAAAGGTCATTAAAAAAAAAAATCAACATTTTCCAGACAGTTTAGTGTGTAGCTACATCAGACCACCTATTTCCTACTGCCTAGCTTTTCTGCATCTAAAAGTCCTTATAAAATAAATCTATATACCAAAACTACCATATCTAGTGAACTGTTAACAAGGAACTTAACTCTGGGCTTGCTTTTCTAACTTTAGTATACATAGAGATTACGGGGGGGGTCTTGGTAAATGTACATTTTTGCCTAAGAATCTACATTCCTAGCAAACTTCCAGGAAGTACCAACACACTTTGTCCTGTGGCTACATTTTGAGTAGCAAATACTTAGTCAACTTTCAAAACTTTAGAGAGATTAGAGTTTGTATCCACCTTTTATTTTCCTAAGAAACTAAAAAAAAAAAAAAAAAAGTGGGAGAGGGAGATGTAAGACATAATGTAGACATATGCGTTGTGCACTGTCATAGACAAGAAAAAATATTTCAGCTATTCTCAATCTCATACAAACAAATTAAATATCGATGGTTAAAATCTGACATTTTGAGTGGTTTCCTGCTTTCATCATGTATTGTCTAGAAAATGAAATACCTAAATTCTTTTGTAAAAGACATGTAGTCAAGTAAGTCCAAATGCAATGGCCACCAGGAAAGAAATAACGTCATAGGACTGTATTAACCATGTGAGTTCCATGAAGGCTCTAAAAAGACTGTGCTTACCAATATAAGTTAAGTATCAAAGTACTTTTGGGGTAATTCAGGCCGATAGCTCAGTCTCACTTGAATTCATTAGTTGGAGAACTCAACTGAACAATCACTTCTTAACTGGCAGGTTGATCTTCACAGCCAAACAATGCAAATTACAAGGTAGACATTCAGTGAATACTTGGTGAATAAATGAGAAAAATCTGTTTCTCATTGATGAGAACATGGAAAGAAATGAGCACGTTATGGATTCATTTTATAGGCCATGAATGAATCTTTGGTCCCCAGCAATTACATTATCCATAAGCAGAGAACATAGAACTTAGTGCCCAAATACTTGATGATTCAATACTGAGAGACATGCTAGTTTAGTAAGAGAATCAAGGAGATTCCCAAGCCTCCTGAGTCCTTAGGACAGTGCTTCTTGCAGTTTGTCACAGACTGCAAGGATTTTAATCACATCATGTTCCAGGTGATTGTTCAACATGCAGATCCCTATACCCCAATCTTGGGATTTCAGCATACAATTCAGATCATACTTTTTGACAGCCACCGTCAGAGACAGAAGCCTGGTACCAGAGCTCTGCCTTCAATTTCTCCTTCTGCCATTTATCGGCTGCTTGATCTTAAGCATGTTTCTGATGCTTTCTGAGAACTGGTTGCAACTTTAATATCCACAAGGGCTAGGCAGGAAGCCTAATGAAAAACAAACAAATGAAAAACAGGGCACTAATGGGTGATAGGGCACAGTGGGACTCTGGAAAACTGAAGTATTCATGCCCTGCTTAAAAAGAGTCATCCCTCTAGAATAAAGGTGGACAGGCCTTGAGATTTTTAAAGAGAAGTTGGGAATGAAGAGTTTTACATAAAAAGTTAGGACTTTAAAATGCTAGTCATTTATCCACAATTTTTAAAACACTGTGCATATTGTTGTATAGGTCAGAAGCTGTCCACTGGCCAACAGGTTAGGGACTCTATCTTAAATCCTTAATTTTTATTTTTTTTTTAAACTGTCAAATGAGGCTAATAACACCTACCATACAGAATTGTGTGGCAGGGGTCAGAGACAATGTCAGTGAAAAGCACTTTATAAATCATCAAACATCAAAGTAAGAGGTTATTAATATCATTATCATCATCAGAATTATTGTCTCACAGTGCCTAAGTGTTTTACATGTGGAGGAGGAGAGAAAGGAGGGTATTTCTTTCTAAAATCCATTACCCATTCACAGTAGAAGCAGTATGTTCTTTCCCTTGTCATGTCTTTTCTGTGTGAGATATGAATAATGGTCATTTAAAGGGCTGGGCCATTCCATGGTCTCGCTTTTCTACATGCGGTCTTGAAGATAAAATAATCAGATTGTGTATGTACGTGTGTGCACATGTGCGCCACATATATATATATATACACGTACATACATACTTTAAATCATGCCATACATATACATATATATATATATGTGATTAACAAGATGCAGAAGATACAAAAGAATGGAGAGGAAGCTGTGGACATGCATGAATATGTTTCTCTGACTACAGACCTTCTGATAATATAATTTGCAGAAATTTTTTTTATTTCATTTTAGGTTTTGGGGTACATGTGAAGAACGTACAAGATTGTTGCATAGGTACACACATGGCAGTGTGATTTGCTGCCTTCCTCCCCATCACCTGTATCTGGTATTTCTCCCCATGCTATCTCTCCCCAACTCCCCACCCACCACTGTCCCTCCCTACTTTCCCCCAACAGACCCCAGTGTATGATGCTCCCCTCCCTGTGTCCATGTGTTCTCATTGTTCAACACCCACCTATGAGTGAGAACATGCAGTGTCTGATTTTGCAGAAATGGTTTTAATAGCTCAGGCCTAATTCCTCAGCTATCTCCTGGTTGTGATTTGATGTGTATTATGTTAGAGAGTAACATGATTTTTCTTTTCGTTCTGTCATTTAAATAATTCAATTCCCTCCCAGATAAGTTCTTAGAATATTAAAAGATGCAAAAACTGAGGAAAAATCTTTATTCCTCAATCTTTATTCCTCACCATGCCGAATAATGTAACATGATATTGCCCTTCTCAGTTCGTGAAAGTGTAGTCCTGGGAATGCTAGCTGGGGAAAATGAGAATGTGAACCATTATCCTGAAAAATTATCACAGAAAAAATTTTAGCCTCAATTATCTGGATTTTTCCATGTAGATTTTTGAGGCCAACTTTATCTGGAAAGTTGTCCCCAAGACTTTGATAATCTATAGTCTTGGGGACAATTTTCCAGACCGTCTGGACAGTCTACATAAATTTGTGCATTTATTTTCTTTGCCTCTCCCCACCAAAGGACTCTGCATTGATTTCACTCTCCCTTTCTGGGTCAGGACCAGAGCATAGTGTCCTATGCCTGGTCCTAGTGGAGCTCCCTGCCTGTCAGCCTCCCGTCTGGTTCTCCACTGAGATTCACTCACAGGCTGCCCTTGCAGCTTCACTGACCAGGAACACCTTTCTGCAGATGCCCTTTCAGCTGTGCCTTGAGCATGCAAATAGTGAACAGAAAAGAACTAGTTTTCACCTCCCTACTCAAAGCTCTGGCTTTCCTGCCCATTTTCCAAAAAATGAGCTTTGCCTACCAATAGACAGGAGGAATAACTCAGACCTTGCCTCAGAAACCACTGATTACTTCCCTGTACCTCACATTTTCCTAAACTGAGGTAGATAAATCAAAGAGATCATGGAAAGCAAACTCCAAAGAAGCTGAATTTCCTACTGCTAATCCCCAGAAAAATAAAATAAAAAAGGTTACATTTCCTATTTCCCTAGACCCATGAAACCTAATTGACAAGCAAATTTCTATGAGCCATAGTCATAGAGTCAAGTCAGAATCTTAACTTGGCTCCCAGAGTGCAGTGTTGGAAGCAGCAGTGTGGCTCTGTGTGCTCCTGGGAGGAAGTGTTGAAAATAAGCTCTTGGCCAGGCACGGTGACTCACACCTGTAATCCCAGCACTTTGGGAGGCCGAGGTGGGTGGATTACGAGGTCAAGAGATCAAGACCATCCTGGCCAACATGGTGAAACCCCATCTCTACTAAAAATGCAAAAAAATTAGCTGGGCCTGGTGGCATGCGCCTGTAGTCCCAGCTACTCAGGAGGCTGGGCAGGAGAATTGCTTGAACCAGGGAGGTGGAGGTTGCAGTGAGCCGAGGTCGAGCGCCTGGTGCCTGGTGATGGAGTGACACTCCGTCTCAAAAAAAAAAAAAAAAAAAAAAAAACCAAGAAAATAAGCTCTTGTGGACCTGTTTATGACTGAGCTGTCAGCCTTTGCATTTAGCCTCTGCAGGTGGTAATCTTCCCCAATCTGACCCCAATTTTCCTTTCCATGTCCAAAGCCTCCTGCTGTTTAGGAGTACACTGAGACAGAATTTATAACTCCCAGCCCTTGCGTAAATAAGCTATTTTATTTTGTCATTACTTAGGGACCGTCTGTTTGGTTGTTTTAAATCAAAAGGACTTTTTGCTAAGCCCTCCTTAGCAGGTTTAAAGATCTATTAGCATATTGCATTTCTTCATTTCTCTTTCTCTTGGTTTTGAACTTAAGTCTAAGGAGCAGCTCACAACCTAATACAAAAGAGAAGTCTTGTGTCAATGCAGGGTCCATGCACCATGCCTGTCACACTGGTTGCTTTTTCACTTATTCTAATGTGTTTGCCTGGGTGGACCACAGTCAATTTTTAAGTCATCATGGTGCAGTTACTCCTGTCAGTTCCAATATCTAACTTCTTGATGGTCCTTGTTAGTGTCATGAAGTACACGTGGGCCCAAAGATATGCTTGTAATAGTTTGTCAACAGCCTTTGCCTGGCTTCTCATATCCAAAAAAAGACAGCCCCAAATCTCCCTGTGCTTTATGGTGATTTTGAGGGGAAGGTTATGTGTATACGTGTGTATGTATCAAATTTGGAGGGTGGAGTTAGAGTCTTTGATGATAATGAATGGTTCTGGATTGCAATTCCTCTTCAGGCCAAAAAAGACTCTCATCTAAAAGAAGTAAGTCCACAGCTGGGCTCTTTAATTAATCAGGACAGCATATCCTCAGGCAGTCATGTGAAGTCTGTATTCTGGAGGTCATTCTCAAGGGCTGAGGCAGAAAAACAGTCTGTGTCACTGGGCTGCATTACCAGGTATGCTTGTAGAGGTGAGCTGGGTCAAGGGCCAAAATTTGATCCATGCGTATCTATCTTATCCGAATAATGTACCCTTGGCATTTTATCCTGCTGGCCCATAGTCCATGCTCAATGAAAATTTGCTAAATAGATAGATCATGGATAATTACACAGATGGAGGGAAAGAACCCAGGTGGGTATGAGGATGTGAGTGTGGACACTCAGCCAATAAAAATCAGCCTGGAAAAACTCTGTTTCCTTGTGCTTCCAAGCCAAAGAATTAGAGCTTAACTCTGACTTCCTCTTTGGTCAGCTTCACACTGGCCCCTGCCTTGCTCTTACAAAGAATGGTTGCAGACACTTCCCTTTTCCTCCCACTTCTGAGAAAGCAGCTTTCTTTTCTGCTTTAGCCCACCTGGCCCATACAGGCAACATATTCAGCATAACCAACTAACTCAACTGGGAAAGGGACTGGACTGTTGAAGAAACTAGAAGGAGGCTGGTATACTAGGACAGAGCAGGTAAAAAGGCCTGCGAAGAGGTTGAGGTCAGATTGTACAGAAGCAGTGTGCACTATATTGAGGAGGTTGGAATTTAAGGCAAATACAATAGAAAGCCAAAGGGGAGTTGGAAGCATGAGGGCTACATAATTTTATTTAAAGTAAGGAAAAGCATCACTCTGAATTATAGAGGGGACAGAAGCGATAATGGAGACCACTGAAGAGTATTCTAGGTGGTGACAAGTGATGGCAGTGAAGGTTAAGTAGACAGACTCAAGAGATGTGGTTTTGGAATCAACAGTCAACAAACAACAAATGTGCTACAGGCTAGGGGTGGGGAGGGGAATGGAGGATGGAAAGAGTCACTTGAGCAGATGACCTTGCTTTTTAAAGAGATGGAGTAGACCAAGGGAGAAATGAATTTGGGGTTAGCACGAAAGAGAACAAATAAAAAGTGCCGAAGTCTCCTTGAGATGCTGTCCATTTCCATTATTAATATTCTCTGTATTTTCATTGTTGTTGTTTTTATATAGCCGAACAAAAGGAGTATTTCCACCAGAGGAGTTTTGTTTTTTTGTTTGTTTGTTTGTTTTTTGCCTTTGAAGCTCGCTAGGCTTAACCGCATTTTACAACAGTGCCCCTATTGCTCAGTAGAGGGCCTAGATGTAAACTGGGACGCAACTTATTTGCGTGACAGTGACCTCCAGTGCAGTAACTAAAGCTTTCATTCTCCTTTAGATACCACTAAATCTCCTTTTAATCATTCTCCTTTTAGACTTTTGGGGGCTCCCAAAAAGATTCTAAAAAGGAAAGAAATGAGAGTACCCCTTTCCTTCCTTCTCTTAATGTGGCTATTATTTTAAATAGTAGCTATGGATGGCTTTTTTTTTCCTTTATTTTTTGATGTTTGTAAAAAAAAAAAAAAAATTGGTCATGAGAAGGAAGGGAAAAAAAAAACATCTTGATAGTCTAAGCAAGACTTGAATATCTGGGACCCAAGAAAGATCAAGGCTGGGCATGGTGGCTCACATCTGTAATTCTAGAACTTTGGAAGGCCGAGAAAGGCAGACCACCTGAGGTCAGGAGTTCAAGAGTCGCCTGGCCAACATGGCAAAACCCTGTCTCTACTAAAAATACAAAAGTTAACTAGGCATCGTGGCAGGTACCTGTAATCACAGCTGCTCGAGAGGCTGAGGCAGGAGAATCATTTGAACCTAGGAGGTGGCGGCTGCAGTGAGCTGAGATTCCACCACTGCAATCCAGCTTGGGTGACAGAGTGAGACTCTGTCTCAAATAAAAATTAAAGAAGGATCAAGAAGAGTCCAATTTCTCCTTGTAACTGGGCACAAAAGTCTAATGTGAAAACATCAAAATATCAAATAGCTTCAGATGCAGCTAAGGCAAACATTACATAAAGTGTGCTGTTTTCCAAGGTGACAGCCATGTTAAGACTACAAAAACAGGTCTTCTAGGACGTGGTGAAAGCCAGACTTTGTGGTGTTCCTTTTGACTATTGGATTTAGTCAAGTAGTGCTTGCTAATACTCAGGCCAATGTCTCCTACAACTCAGTCAGAGTGGCCTGAGAGTTTGGTGAAATACACAAACTGAAAGAAGCATTCATGGTTCCCCCTGGGCACCTTGGCACTGTGTGTCTGCCAGATAGTACCAAGTTCACGCCACAGGGAAAATGACAGCCTCAGATGAGATTCAGATTTTCTTTAAGTTACTGTGTGTTTCATTCAGCCAGGATGGTAAAATAAACCTTTTTGATAAAGGTTTCAGGTAAAATTAAATTTCTTGACTTCTTGTTGATAGTGGTTATTTTTGTCTTTTAGGTTTGTTTTTTTGTTTTGTTTTGTTTTGCTAAGTGGTTCAATGTGGCAGAGATACACAAATAAAATTGGTATATACTACAGTGTCACACACACCCCCTTGCTAACTTGCATGAGCTGACTACTTTTACGCCATCACATTTGTAACACAGTCCATTTGTCTTTTGATGGGGAGTTATTGACATTTAGGTAAAGAATGATTGTTGGCTGAATTCAACTATTTACTATCCTCCTCCCCAAAACTATTCCTAATCATGTAACAATGATTTTCCACCCAAATTTATTTCTACTCCTAGTAAAAGGACAAAAAAAATTAGGGAACAGGGTTGTGGCGAGGGTACTTCTTTAACAAGTAGAGATGTTCCAAGCCAGTAAGAATTCTATAATAACAGCTAATTTCATAGTGGTGATAATAGATTGTTATTTTTATTATAATTATAGCACATCATTATCTAGGCTTCAAATGGAAAAATTGAGGACTTAATTATAGGGTGAGTTATTTGTTTTTATATTCCTTTCTGCATTATTTGTATTTGAATGCTTGTGTCTAGATATCCAGCTTATTCAGCAAAGGAAGAAAACCTTTTATCTGACACAAGGAAAATTCGGTCATTTAAAAAATGATTTAATGATGTTTTGAGGCCAGTGCTATTAAGTAACATTAGTGTTTTTCAAAAGCTGCTTCCTATAAGCCCATGAGCTACAGAGTAAAGACTCTCTCAGGTATGAATTCTGGCGCTGCCCCTCCCCAGCTTTATAGTCTTGAATGAGGATGTAAGTCCTCTGAGCCTCCCTCTCTCATCTGATCCCTGGTGATAATAGTAATACCCATCTACCCAGCTCTTATGCTGTGTAACTGAGATGTTGTATATAAGCCACCGTGGACAGAACCCACTACTAGTTACTATACCAAAAGATGTCTTGGTACTTTGTGTCAGGCCAAATGGAAGTTTCTAAATAATTCTTGCTGCTGGTTTAAAAGGTTAATAAGTTTTGTTTTTATTTTTGTGTTTAATTTGCCTTGCAGAAGGAATTATGTTACCTGTTGAGGATCTGGTTCTAATTTCGTTGCAGATGAGTAAAATTGTTGATTACAGTAGCACTATGAAGTGTGCCATTCCTTTCTGTCTACAGAGGGCAAACAGGTCATTTTCTAGGAATAGATTGAGAAAATTCAAAGTCCATCATAATATTTGGCCTCATTTTAAAAAGGAACAGTCAGAGGGTTCTTAAAATATTGTAGTGAGGGCACTAATGAAAATTCATGAAGACTGCCTCCTGATCCTACCCTCAAACCCTAGCTCTGGCTGTAATTTTTGGATTTGAAGGAAAATTGGGGGGAAAGAAGGCAGCTTCTTTCTTATTCAACCCGTGAAGCTTAAATAGCACAGGGTGTTTATACAGTTCACATCTTCTCCTGATAAATGACAAGATCCCACAGTTCAGGGACCCAAAGGGTTTCTTTCCCCTTTCTCATGTTTAGCTTCAGCATCTCAAAGAGAGAAACGGAGCCGTAGACCTTATACTGTGAAAAGAATTAAAGCCACAAGATATGTGGGAGTGAAGGGGAATGGCTTTCGATCCTCCTTGGGGAAAAAAGTGCTGCTTTTACTTCCAAATGCCTCCTGTAAGCCTCCCCTTCAATATTCATTTGAGTTGTCTATGAACTGCCAATTCATTTTTTTGCAGCACCAGCCTCCCTGCTGTTACAGAGATGTGAGAATAAGATGATTATTTATAGGTTTCTTAATGCCTGTTTTGCTGGACCGAAGAGGTGAATTTTTAGAACTCGGGCGAACTGGCAAAGCTCTTGCTCTATAATTGAGGAGGCTGAAGGCAGAAAGAGCAAGAAGGGGAGAGTTATTTACATACATCTCATTATATCTCCTTGGTAAAGAATCCTCAGTCCTGGCTCTGTGAGAAGAATTGCTCCTCAGTTTCCAGGGAGGAAATTTCAACCAAATCCCAACATTTGGTGATCACCTCTGTCTTGTCGCAATTGTAAATACACAGCACTGTGGGGTTTTGAGATAACAGAGTTCCATCCCCTCATTTTGCTGAAGAAATAGCAGTTCATAGACAGGAAGAGGCTTCACAGATGTGGTCCAATGGCAAGTCCATAACAAAAGCTCCAGCCAGTGGAGAAATATTGGAGGTGGGGAGTGAAATTTCTTCCTTTCCCCAGCCAAGCCTATCCACACACATACAGCTCAAGTTCTAGGCCCCTGCCAAGCTTGGGAGATATCTTGAATATTGTCCCTGTCTTCTCCTACCTCACATCCATTTAGAATTGAACAAGTTCTTAACAGGACATTTTGGCCAACACTTGGGAAAAAGAATGAAACGTTAACTTTGAAGAGTGGTGCATTTACCTGAGCAAACCACGCTTTAAGCTAAGGCACCAAGTCCGTGAATGGCAGCTGGCTGGTTATGAGTAACACAGAGATATTTTATCCAGAATGACTATGAAATTAGTCCTCCAAACTGGTACATGTTTGAGAGTAAAGGGGGAAACCAGTAATAATCAAGCCAAGACACGGGTATAAACAGGGCCATCCCTGGCAAAAAGGGACAGTCATTCTACTTATGTCCCATGAATCCACTTGCTCAGCCCAAGGACTGGGAAGGTGAGAAAGGATAGGGAAAGTTCTCAGAAGGAAAGAGAGGGCCATTTTGGGCAGGGTTAGAGTGGTATCTGGTAAAGTGTATTTGTTCAATAAATGGACTCATGGAAGAGCTCTGGGTGGAAGATGTGTGTTTGCTTAGCTCTGCCACTTTCTCATGGGGCAAGTCAATCCCTTGACTGCTGTCAGCCTCAGTTTCCTCATTTGTCCAGTGAGGAGAACAAACCACAGCTCCCTTCGCAAGGCTATTGTTTGCCATCAGAAAAACTCAGTGCTGACCCTAGATGGGACTCCACCCAGCCTGCAGTTTGCACCCTATGGCTCTTTTGTAGGGATATGTTTTCACAAGGAATTAAGTTGACTGAAACCACCCATTATGGTTGGCCATACCAGTCAAAATAGGCAAAACCCATTTCAGTAAACCCATTTCAGTAAATTTATAGAAATTATCACAATAAAGGCCAGATCATTAAAAATTAGAGTGTTTTCTGAGACCAGATGTATGCGTAACGTCTTCTAATTCTTTTTGAAACCTTTCCATAAGGCAAGGACCAGGGCGAAGCATGTAGCTTCTATGATCACATTTCATCCTCACCACAGGACAATGGAGTTTTTCACATCAGGCACATCCCTGGTTCAGGCTGAACTCAACATCCCTGTTGAACCATGGGCTCTCTCTAGAATGTCCTGCTTCCAGCTCCCTACCTGGCTAAATACCTCGCTGCCACATCATTGCTCACATTACCCCTTTGCGGTGGGCTCCTACCCTTACTGAATACCACAAACCCTGCTCTGCTTTCCAGCATCTCCTTAGCCTGCTTTCCTCAGTCTTATAGTCTATAGTTCTATAGCACTTTCCACTTTCCATTTATCTTTTTTGTTTTATTTATTTTTTTACATCTTTCTCCCTTCTTAGTCTACATAACTGTAAATACTTTTAGGACAGGCATTACTCAATAAATGGCATAATTTATGACAATTATGATTAATTTTTAAAGCCTCTCTGCTGGTCTTCAGAAAATATGTAATTCTGATGTTCAGATCCAGATAGGAATATTGTGTTCAGATATGATCCAGGGCCAGATACTTAGGAAATCCACAAAATAACAGATCTGAGGACCCACTGGATTTATCTGACGAGGGCCATGTCCACTCTTGCCTAGAGCTTTAGGCTATCTCAAAGTCCAGTCCCCGGAGCCAGTCTGCCTTTAACCCCTGCCCCTCAAGTCTCTCTATGGCCACCAGATGTAAACAGATTAATATGCTCACATTACATGGCTGGCTAGTCTCATTAAACCAAGGGTTTTGAGTCCACAAGCTAAAATTCCTGAAGCAGCAGGATGCAAAACAAGATGAGTGCTGAATATTAAGTGGATGGTGCATGTTCCAAAGAAAGGCATTCAGATTCAAATTTACAGACAGCCTTGGCCAAATCAAACCTGCCCAAGAGCAGGGCTTTCACAAATACTGACTTTTTTGAGTGTCATCTTGGTTCTCTGGAGTAGGCGGGGTGGGTAAAGTTACACCCATTTTATAGATACAGAAAGAAACAGGACAAATAATTCACCTAAAATATGGGGCCAGAGCTCTAAGACCAGTGCTGCTTCTAAAACCTACTGACATCCCCAATGTTCCCTTGCTCCCTTCCTTAAATCATCTTGATGTGAGATTGCTTCTGCCGTCTCTCATATTTTGCCAGAAAACTTACAATCATGCCCTACCACTAGTAGCTAATAGCTGTTGTACCTTACATTCCTCTTCAAATTCTCCCCCGACTCCTCTATATTGCTGATTTCTGGTCTCTTTCTCTGAGTTCATATAGTTTTGTGCTAAGCCACTTTAAAACACCTTTGAAAAAGACCTTTGTCCAAGTAGACAGGATTCCTAAATAAGCTGCAAGGTAATTGATAGTGTGAAAATGCCACAGAACCTGGACTTGAGTTTGTCCTTTTAGTAAACTTGCCTCCTCAACATCATAATGACAAAGCACAGTGTAACTAGCCACATCTGTTACTCCGACATCTGTTGAGTGACATCTTTAGCCCCTGTGCTAGCTCTATAATTATTCTATCTTACTTTGTCTTTTGTTTATAAATGAATGGCCTTAGAAAGTTTTTTCTTAAGTTAATAAGGCATCAAATGGAGGGGCTCAGAAGCTGTCCTTTCTGGATTTGTTACTACTGCTGCACTGTTTCATAAGTAACACTTCCATTTTATTACTGCGACTGTTTCCAGTCCAGTGAAGAGGTTAAGACATAGGTTTTGGACCTAGGAAGCTCTGGGTCTGAAGCCCAGCTTCTCCACTATTCAGCTGTGTGAACTTGGTTCCACCTTCTAAATCTATGGGTCTTATCTGAAAAAATGAGACTCTCACCTGAGATTGATATCATAGCACTGAAATGAGCTACCCTATAAAGTACATTATACAAAGCCCAGTGCCTGGCTCATAGTAAATGTTTAAGCATAGTAGCCAAAAATTTTTGTTTTTATGAAATACTATCCATAACTTAACTCTCAATTCTGTATTATGAAATAATCACACAGGGTGACCCACACTTATATTTTACTTCTGATCAGCTCTAGTAACTAAGAAGACTGGAATTGCACTCCAGTCTAGGAGACAGAGCAAGATTATGTCTCAAAAAAAAAAAAAAATTACACACACACACACACACACACACACACCTTTTCTCTCCCTTTTCCGACCTTCCTCTCTTCCCTTTCCTCTTACACTGGAGTGGGAATTCAATGCACTTACATGAGGATTCTCTTAACGGTTGTGGTTCTAGTTCTGTGAACAGACCCATTTTAATAACAGAGGTCAGCTAAGTACAAGCCCAGTTCATGCCTGGTTGTGACCTGCCAGCCACAAGAATATCTATGGTGGGTTATTTCAAAGAAAAGTAGAAAAACAGGTAAATTGATGTCAAAATTTCACCAGGAAATTGAATTTGCTTTACATTGTTGTCAAAGACCTAAATGAGATGAATAGTCAAATTTATGGCAGAAGAGAAAATAATTTCTTGCAAAATCTTCAAAGCTATAAAAAGCAGCTTTGTATTGGCCATCAAGATAGCCATGTCTAATAACCCAGGATTCGAAGTTATCAATGCTTCACCCAATAACAAGATGAAGCACGTGGCTCTATCCTTTGAGATGGCTATGTAGGATTGGAAGTATAGAACCCATCCCAGAAGTGCGAATTAAAACCACAAAACCAAATTATATCTGCAAAGTCCCTTTTTCCAATAAAGTCACTTTCAAAGATTCAGAATTGGAGTTGAGGGTCACTATATAATCAATCATACTGGCCAACCTCCAAATGACTTCTTTGTTTGAGAGTGCTCTTTTATGCCTTGGAGGTTTCTTTGAAAAATTGTATTGCCCATAGAGAGGGATCTGAGGGTGAGGCATCTAACTCCCTTATTATCACCTTCACATATGTTTGCCAATTGTCATGGCTCCTAGACACCCAGGATTTCGTAACAGGAAAGAGACCCTCTATGAACTTCTGCTTCCCCAGAGCACTATTTGGCTTCTAACCGGAGAAACAACTTCTTAACCTGAATGGAAATCTGTTTATTCATGCACTTTTCAGGAATTTTGGACATGTGGAAAAATCCAAAATAAATGCATCAATTTTCATAATTTCTTTATGAAGGAACCACGTGTAAGAACAATCTGGGTGCGACCACTTACATCTATGTTATCATATTCATGTAATACAAAGAATTTAAGCATCCTGACCCATAAAACAAGAATGATGACATTATTTCAGGTGATTAAGGGTAATAATAAATGTAAATCCATCTGGCATTTTGGTTGGCATATAATAGCAACTTGAAGAGAGATCTTTCAGGGGTTCTGTCCAGTGCATGGGTACATATCTTTACTTCAGATGTTCTTTCTATCCTGTCCATTAATCAAAACCTGTGGGTGAGCGTGTATAGTTAAATGTGCATTTCTTGGCTGGGTGTGATGGCTCACTCCTGTAATCCCAGCACTTTGGAAGGTGGAGGCGGGTGGATTACCGGTGGTCAAAAGTTTAAGGCCAGTCTGGCCAATATGGCAAAACCCCATCTCTACCAAAAATACAAATATTAGTTGGATGTGGTGGCATGCACCTGTAGTCCCTCCTACTTGGGAGGCTAAAACAGGAGAATTACTTGAATCCAGGAGGTAGAGGTTGCAGTAAGCTGAGATCACACCACTGCACTCCAGTCTGGGAGCCAGAGCAAGATTTTGTCAAAAAAAAATTACAAACACACATATATACATACATATACACACACACAAAGTGTGCTGTGGCAGACAGAGGAAAAGCAGATGGTGTTTTATGTCCCCTGGAGCAAGGAGGTTAAAGTCTCTCTCTGGGAACATTAGCATTCATTTATAACTGAGTCAAGCTACTTGATGCTCCACTTAAAAGTGTAAATTGCCACCTACCTCAGGAAATTCATTTGAAAAATGAAGCACTTTTTTTAAAAAAAATGGTCAAGGAGAGGTCCTAGAGAATCAAATAAAATAATTGGGGTTTTCACACTGTGCCTTGAAATATCAAGCTATTTTTATCAACTGAAGTATGAGATTACCTAAAATGGGCATAATTCCCTAGCAATGGAGGAGGTAAGTGAATTCACATTGGCAACTGTCACTTGAACGCTTATGCTACTGAAAGCATAATAAGTATTTTCTTTGAGTGAAGTACAAAGATATTTTTAAATTGTCAGAGGAAAATATACACTGTTTTTCTACACACTAATGTGACTAATAACCAGGTAATGAGTGCCAAGAGAATGGCAACTTTGTGCATAGGGGAAAAAAAAGCCAATGTTTGACACTCCCGACATTCTTCAGCAGAAGTGATGACCTGAGTATTGTTATAGAACCCAAAATATCCTAGTTGTAGTAGTAGTGTTTTTATAGAGTTCATGCCTTTGAATATCATTGTGATTCTCCAAGTGAGAAAAAAAAATGTTAAGTAGAAACAGTCAAAATTGGGGGAAAATAAGAAGATAAATGGTAATTATTTGAGTCATGCCTCTGTCATGTCAGAATATGTTGGTTAGAAATCAAAAGAAATTGTATTATCAGATACAAACCCTGATATGAACATCTGGGCAGGGTTCATGTGTTACTATTTATCCAATCCAATTAATTCAACCCCCCCCAAAAAAAGTATTGACGCAGCTACAGCATGATTTTGGAAGAGGGTTTCATTTAATCTTAGTTACCACTGAAGAAGAAAAGAACTGTGAAATATCAAGGCAAAGAGAATAAGAATTCCCTTCATTTTTTTCAAATGGGAATTTATTTACATTTAAAAAAAAACATTTAATGAGTGCCCATCACTTTGCTAATTATTAATGTGAAGAGTTGAGCTTTCAGAATGAATCACATGTTTTTGGAGAGCCTCACAATTAAGTGTAGTGGTGGTTGTGAGGGGAGCAGAAACAGGTAAGTTATGAATTACTGTAATGATAATAGAGGGAAAACTTTACTCTTCCTTAGATACTCAAGAAAACCTGAACTTTAGCTGGTTTTTGACATTCAGTCCTGGCCAGTGAGAGTAGGAACACTAGTCTCAATATACAGACCAGGCTGGCAGCTAAAGGAAACACTCACTTCTAAGCAATTAAGTGAGGCCTAAAGAGGGCATTCTGCTTTTGGGTATATGTCTCTACTCCTACGGAATTACTAAAGACCATAATCACAAATTAATTACTAAGCCAGAATTGTTAAGGATAAAGAACACTGTCATGAAATATTCCCTCTTTAATTCTCAAGTTTATGTGCATCAAAAAGTATTTCTTATGGCTGCATGGAAGAAGAATGGGTATGTGTGTATACATCCATATAAACACTCTAAAATCTAAAATCTGAATGAATCCTTGAAAATATAAATGAATCTTTTCTCTATTCTAATCTCTTGGGAGCTCATCCCACATTTCCTTCAGTCTTGATGGATCTCATGGTTAATTTTATAAGACAAATTCAGTACATTGCTAATGAATTTAAAGCATACAGTATTAAAACTCCAGATAAGTGCTCACTATATAGCTTTTGAGTACAGAATGTTCTGAAAAGTCAGAGAGGGAAAATATTTGATTGTGTGAAACTTGAACCATTTAGTCTTGGGAAAGTGAAGATTGATTCCATTGCCATTATTTGGTAGCCTTTTGCCTAGATAAGAGTTGGCAATAATTTTAGTTTGCTTCATCTTATCTTTCCCACTCATGCAATCCCTGACATTTAATGAAAGCTAGCTGCAGCAAAAATTCCCAGGAGCAAGCATGTACAAAATCCAGTGAAATTGACTCACAGTCAATTTTTAGAGAGCTGATATAAAGCAAGTTAATGGTGCCCTCTGTGAAAAATGCTGTCTCAGCAGTTTATTTTAGGGAAATAAAGAATTCTGTAAATAGGAATAACATATCTTAGGAAAATCCATACCACTGTTTATAAAATAGTCCACAGAATGTCAAACACCAAATAAAATGAAAATATCAGGTAGTGACTATAAATGCATAACCTGTATTCAATTTGAAACTTTGAACTCTTCCAACAATTTTTCACCCATTTGTTTATATGCTTTTCAGCTTTTTTTTTTTTACTTTTGCAATTCTAATTTGTAAAAATATCCTAAGCAGGAACGTTTTTGAAAGATGAATACTATCATTTTTACATAAATATCGAGAGTTTATATACCAAAAATTTCTTCGCATTTTTCACAAAGATTTTAAGATTTCTGCAAACCAAACTTTTTAAATACTGGAAGCAATCCCTATTTATCAACTCTGTAACTGAACATTCCTTTGTCTGAATTGCTCATATTTCTGTTGAGCTGTCTCATTTCAAGACCTGCTCTGATTTAAGCCAAATGAAATGAACATTAGCTGTAACTTATTGAATCTTGGAAATGTTACCCATGAGCAGAAATGCATATTACTGCTTCCATACAATTTTCAGAATACCTGTGTACTCCCTGAACAAAGAGGGATGGGAACACAATGCATCATGCAGTACAGGAGATAGTCTGTGAGTTGGAATGTTATTGTACAGAAACATGTTTTATAGCTAGGGGAGATGAGGTATTGGAAAAGAGAAAGAAGCTTCCATTGGATTAATCTACTGGGGGCCCAATGATCATTTCAAGGCATCTCTTGTAACTTCAGTAATGTCCAGACTATTTTAAAGCAATCACATATGTAAGTCAAACAGCACCAAGCCTGACACATAGTAGAATCTCAATAGATATGAATTCTCCTCACAGGGTATAAAATACGTCCTGTGTGAAAAAGTAATCACCAATTGGAAGCCCCATCTGTTTACAGGTAGTACACACCATTATGTAAGTGAGACATCTGGTTTTGTTTAATGTTGATTGAGGGCCTATAAAACAGGTTGATTCCTGGCTTATAAATCTATAAACGTGATCAAACTCTGGCCTGCTCTACAGTGACAAGGTGTCACTGAGATAGGATGAGAATATGTATTATCAACACTGTTAGATGTTTTAAAGAGGGTGAGGATTTTGTTTTCCCTATTCTAATCTCCTGGGAGCTCATCCCACATTTCCTTCAGACTAACCCCACTATTAATACTAGAATCACTGGGTGTTTGGTACTGGGGCTAGACAAACATTGCCTAGTAGCATATTATTTCTAGTGGTACATTATTTCAGGGGAGTGAGGGTGAGGGAAGTAGTAGCATCTGCTTTCTAATCTACAGAGAAAACTGAAGTTCTGTTTACCAAGCAGAATAGATAAAAACAAAATATATAAATAAAGTATAGAATGTAAGCCAAAAAAGAAAATATCAACTAAAACCTTACGGTTTAACTTTTCAAAATATATTTTGTCTGAATGTATCATCCCTAGATTACTTCCTGGTTGCAAAGATAAACTGTAACTTTTTAATGGTAACATCTGGCAGTCATTGCTTTAACCACATGATCAAATTTAGCATCACCAATAGCAGGGCTGCCTAACAATTAGTGCCTCTTGACAGGAGATACATTCACATGCCTATAGTATCATCTATGAAGCATCATTGTCAAAAACATTTGACTGAATTTAATTAGGAAAGAACAAAAGAATCTAGAAGGTAGGACATTTTATAACACATTGGCATGGGCCTGGGATCTTCCAAAAAGTCAAATGCCTTGAGAAACAAAATATTATAGACGTATACATATGAACAATTATAAAATATTTCTGAAAGAAATTAAAGTAGACCTAAATAGAAAAATGGGCTTTGTTGATGGGTTGGAAATTTCAATATTGTTAAGATATCCATTCCTCAAATTATAATATAAATTCAATACCAATCAAAATCTCAACAGGCTTCTTATAGAAACTGACATGTTTAATCTAAAATTTATACAAAAATACAGAAAACCTAGCTAAAACAACTGTGAAAAAAATGGAGAGCTAATATTATCTGATTTCAAGAATTATTATAAGGCTCTAGAAATCAAAACAATAGAATGTAAGAAAAATAGTTCAATAGAACGGAGTAGAGCCCTGACATAAACCCACAAATATGTGAACAACTGGTTTTGGCAAGGGTGGAAGGGCAATACAATGGAGCAAGAAGAGCCTTTTCAACAAATGATCCTAGGGTGATAGTAGTACCCAAAATAAATAAATACGCATAGACCCATACGTAGTGCCATATATAAAAATCAACATAAAGTAGATTATAGATTTAAACACAAAACCTAAACTACAAAACTTAGAATAGAAGAAAATCTTTGTGACACTGGGTTAGGCAAAGATTTCTTAGGTATCAAATCAAACAAACAATTTATACATGAACACATTGATTAACTGGACTTCATCAAAATTAGGAACTTCTATTTTTCAAAAGATAGTGTTAAGTGAATGAAAAGACAAGATACAGACTAGAAGAAAGTTTTTTTGCAAAGCATGTATCTGATAAAGGGCCTATATTCAGAATCAAAAGCCCTCAAATTTTAGCAAGAGGCAAACAACCCAATAAAAAGTTGGCCAAAAGATTTAAACGAATACGTCACTGAAAAAGATATTACAAATAGCAACAGGAAATTTTCTCAATATCCCTAGTTGTTACAAAAGCAAAAATTAAAATCATAATTGAATTTTCCTACACACCTATTAGAAAGGCTGAAGTTAAAAAAGACCAACCACATCAAATGTTAGAAGGGATTTGGAGGAACTGAAACTCTCATACACTGCAAGTAAGAATGTAAAATGCTACTATCAGTTTGGAACATACTTTGCCAGTTTTTTTTAACAAGTTAAACATCCACCTACCATATAATCCAGCCATTCCTCTTCCAAGTAGTTATTCCCGGCCAATGAAAAATGAGTGTTACACGTGATTAGCGACAGTAATTGCCAAAACTGGAAGCAACGCAAATGTCTGTAATAGATGAAAGGAAAAACAAATTGTAGTATATCCTTTAAATGGAAAACTATCCAGCAATAAAAAGTAATGAAATATTGATACGTGCAGTAACATGGTTGAATCTCATTATGCTGAATGAAAGATGCCAGACAAAAATAGGAGATATCATAGGATTTTAATTATATAAAACTCTAGAAAACAAAAACAAATTTGCAGTGAGCAAAAGCAAATTCATGGTTGGCTGGGGGTGGGGGAGGTGGAAAGGAGTGAGGGAGAGTTAAAAAGAGGAATGAGGAAATTTTGGAGGTGATGCTGATAACAATCTTGACTGTAGTGATTATTTCTCTGGTGTACATCTGTCAAACTGTATCAAATCCTAGTCTTTATGTGCAGCTTATTGGGTATACCTCAACAAATCTGTTTAAAAACCAAAGGCAGGGAGATTGTTCTAATTTATAAATCTAACAAGACATTACCAAATGCAATGCATGAACCTTGATTGTATTTTGGATTGAGGAAAAATCATACAAGACATTTTTAGAACAAATGGAGAAATTTGACTTTGTATCATGTTAGATGATATAAAATTACTGTTAAATTTCTTAGGTAGGATAATGGTACTGTGGTTATGCACAAAAATGTCTATTTCCTTAGGTGGTGCATACAGAAATAGTGTGAAGTATTATCATGTACATGACTTTTAAACAGTTTAGCAAAAAGAGTAAAGAGAAAACAATTTTAGCAGGAAATGAACAGATGGTAAATCTGCATTAAGAGTGTACAGATGTTCTTTGTCCTGTGTCAAAGTTTCTGAAAACATGTATCTAGGCACAAAAAGTGAGATGGGATGTTTCAGTTCATAGTCATGGGAATAGAGAAACAAGTTCTGAGGAAAGGATGTGTCTTTTCCGAGAGATGCTGATGTGGCTTAGTATTTGCTATAAATGTTGTAGGGTACTCAGTTGATCACTGAGGTAAGTGCTAGAAAGGGAATTATAGAATAAAATGTATTTAGAATATTCTTGATTTTAATGGGAACCAAGATTCCTATGAGGGTTCTATGTGACACTCTAATTCTGGCTAAACTCCCAGGGAACACAAGTGCAGGAGATTTATTTGGAAATGCCCATAGTATCAGCACCAGTAGACAGAAGGGAAAAATTAGTACTGGGCTGACGGAGAAGTTGGACTGGAATGCAGACTCAACAGGTCTCAGCTGGCATCCCTCCAGGAGCTCAGAAGCTGCCTTACAGTGCTATATACCACTTGGGACAAGGGACCAAGTCTTTATCTACCAGTATCTCCCAGTTATGATTTTCAGGATGCCCAGGGGAAGGGGGCATAACCTTAGGCAAGCTGAATCTCTTAATTCAAGGCAATTCCCAAAGAGAGCTGTCATCTAATGAACTTTCCAGCATCTGCATTAATAGATCCCTCAGTCCTCAAGGTGGAATGCTTCTGGAGTGTACAGCACAACATTCATAACACACTGCTTCTGTGTTTCTTTCATATATTGTAAATGCTTTTCATACAAGGCATGCATGAATAATTGCTTATAATACTTATGATTGACATATAACATTTATAAATGTTATACATTGTTAACATATTACTTCAAAATTTGAATTGTCTTGAGCATGTGTCTTAACTTTCTTCACTTCATGGCATGTTATAGAGACCATGGATTTTATAAAAAATAAATACATTAGCTTGAGAAAGAAGACATCTTTCTTTTTTTTTATTATTATTATACTTTAAGTTCTGGGGTACATGTGCAGAATGTGCAGGTTTGTTACTTAAGTTGATACATGCCATAGTGGTTTGCTGCATCCATCCCCACAACATCTACATTAGCTATTTCTCCTAATATTATCCCTCCCAAAGTCCCCCAGCCCCTGCTATCGCTCCAGTAAGCCCCCAACTCCCAACAGGCCCTGGTATGTGATGTTCCCCTCCGTGTGTCCATGTGTTCTCATTGTTCAACACCCACTTACGAGTGAGAACATGCAGCGTTTGGTTTTCTGTTCTTGTGTCAGTTTGCTGAGAATGATGGTTTCCAGCTTCATCCATGTCCCTGCAAAGGACACGAACTCATTCTTTTTATGGCTACATAGTATTCCATGGTGTATATGTGCCACATTTTCTTTATCCAGTCTATCATTGATGGGCATTTGGGTTGGTTCCAAGTCTTTGCTGTTGTAAACAGTGCCACAATAAACATGTGTACACATGTACCTTTATAATAGAATGATTTATAATCCCTTGGGTATCTACCCAGTAATGGGATTGCTTGTTCAAATGGTTTTTCTTTTTCTAGATACTTGAGGAATTGCCACACTGTCTTCTACAATGATGAACTAATTGACAGTTCCACCAACAGTGTAAAAGTGTTCCTATTTCTCCACATCCTCTCCAGCATCTGTTGTCTCCAGATTTTTTAATGATCACCATTCTAACTGGCATGAGGTGGTATCTAAATGTGGTTTTGATTTGCATTTATCTAATGACCAGTGGTGATGAACTTTTTTTCTTATGTTTGCTGGCTGCACGAATGCCTTCTTTTTTTGATGGCATTGTTTTTTTCTTGTAAATTTCTTTAAGTTCATTGTAGATTCTGGATATTAGCCCTTTGTCAGATGGGTAGAGTGCAAAATTTTTTCCTATTCTGTCGGTTGCCAGTTCACTCTAATGATTGTTTCTTTTGTTGTAAGGAGCTCTTAAGTGTAATTAGATCCCATTTGTCTATTCTGGCTTTTGTTGCCATTGTTTTTGGTGTTTTAGTCATGAAGTCCTTGCCTACGCCTATGTCCCAAATGGTATTGCCTAGGTTTTCTTCTTGGGTTTTTATGGCATAAGGTTTTAAATCTTTAATCCACCTTGAGTGTAAGGAAGGGGTCCAGTTTCGGCTTTCTGCACATGGCTAGCCAGTTTTCCCAACACAATTTATTAAATAGGGCATCCTTTCCCCATTGTTTGTTTTTGTCAGGTTTATCAGTCATATACTTCTGATATTTAAAGTCAAAATGAAGATAATACATTGGCACAGAAAGGTTTATAAACAGGCTGTACATGAATTCCCACAAATATTAAGTGAAAGAGTGAAAACTAAAATTTAGGATGTCTGACACCTGATTCCAGTGGTTTCATCCCTATACCTGGGATATATCTGTTAACCTATGCCTTAATGCAAACTTTAGTCTTGCCTTTCTGACCACAGGACAAGGAAAGCTTGTCCTCAAACATCTCTTATGGGTGCAAAGGTTATAGGGTTATAGTGAAAGAAACAGAATGGATAGTTCATTATTACAAACCCTATAATTACCCAGTCAAACTTTCCAGAATCTACAAAGATGTATAAAATGGTCATTTCTTTAAGGTTACAACCACAATTCCCAGCCCAAGATGAGAGTCCTATTTCTTGTGGAGTTCAGTGTTCCTCCGCCAAAGTCAACTCATCCCCTCAATTCCTCAACAGGCCTGGGCATTTCCATTTGAGGCCACCCCTCAGGCAGCCACTTTTGTTGTCATTGTGGAATAAATCCTTTTTTGTCCTCTCCGTAATTCCCTTGGCTGTACTTCACAGGATTCCACCCCTTTTCCTCATTCTGATATAGGTATTTCTTGATTCAGATCCATTCTGTATGTCTCTAAAGGGGTCAGACTTTTCTCACTGAAGAGCTGAAGCACCTTTCCGAGTATCTCATGCATTATGGGCAAAATCTCTGCTTTGGAATTGTCTTCCATTTTTATTCCATCTTATATATAAGCTAAATAGCTAGAAAATGAATAGAGACAGGTAGTACTGCTCTACCACAGGAAGAAAATCATGAAGATACTGGGGCAGTCAATGCTTACCTGAAATTCAGATATTTCCAATTCATCTACCTTATTTGACTTAAGCTCCTCCGTCCTGCTCTATGCCTAGTTTTCTTAGTCTACTCTTGACCTTCTCAAATTAGTAAATTTCATAGAACCACACATCAGCAGAACCATCAGGCACTGAAACCTCTTCATGCTTCACATATTTCCATTTAATTTGTATATTATTTATTTTTCATTCTTTTTTCTTTCTGCCTGCTCAAGCACATCTTTTATCATTTGGGACATCTGCCTGGGTGTGTTTGCACTATTGGTGGAAAAGATAGTAACGATGCATTCTCTTGACAAAAAGTTGTATTTGGTAAGGGAATTGGACACAGTTTCAAATGCATATGGAGAATGTTTGCCTATGATTCTTAACAGGAAATACAAATTTAAATATAAACCACACACACACAAATATGTACTCTATGGTAAAGAATCAGAATTTTCTGTCAGTTCCCTTTAGAAATACTTAGAGGTGTTTGTTTTTCTAAGTACTGGCAATTAAAGCTATGGGAAATGAAAAATTAAACAGTTTTACAATTTACTTGTTTATTAAAGAGGTGTTTTAGTTGAAAGTGAATATCTATGTAGTAGAATGAGCTTTAGAATCCCAAAGACCTCAGGTTTCTTCTTAGCTTTGCTCCCAATTATTGTGTCTCTGCCCAAGTCATGTAACCTCTCTGCAAACTTAGGATTTTGAAAGTATATTCTCTATGTATATTCATTTTAAGACTCTAAATCTACCCATTACACCTCAAAAACAGGGTTGGTTTTAGTCATTAGGACTTTTTTATGTGTACCGTATTTTGGAATTATTATGCTCTTTATTAATTCAAAAATTGTTTTTTGAAGGCTTCATTTTTGATAGGTGTACCCCTGATCATCACAGAGTTTAAATTCTAGAGAGAGGGTAGGACTTGAGATAACTGAACCTATGACTGCAATGAAAATTACTGGTGATTATATGTACTGTGAATGAAAAGAGCAGGCTGCTGTTAGGGAGCACCATGGAAGGAGAATATTCAAATTGGTGAAGTGGCATGTGGTCATTCAAGTTACATTCTTCATCAGAGAAAATGGAGGAAAGCTGAGTTAGTAGAACTCATCCTGAATGATGAGTTAGGAGAACTGAGGCAAAACAAACAGAAAACATTCCTTGCAGAGGGAATAATATACACTAAGTCCTTTCACAGCAATTGAGTTTGAATCCCCCAAGAATGCCAGGATAGATACGTCATATTCAAGAGAGACTAGCTAAAAAATTTGAAACATAGCCAGGCCACACTCTGTAGGGCCACGGGAAGTCTTTGAAGGGTGTTTTACATTGGACCTGTGGAGAACTGTTTTGAGGGAGGCAAAAATGGATGTGGCGAAACCACTTGGGATGCTACCATAGCATCCTCTGCATGATGCAAGTGCATTAGAACAATGATAACAATGATAATAGCCAAAACTTTCGAATTTCAAAATGGTAGCCACTGGTCTCTGTGCTTTAGGTATATTAACTGGTTAAACATTTTTGAGACAGGTGAGGACACTGGATGAGAAGGGAACAAATTCCAGAAATATTACACGTATTATGAGTTTTATTACTTATTACATATGTTACATATTGAATTATTTATATTACAGGTAACATTAGCCAACCAGAAAACCGACCTGATATGAGATATAAATAGTGAAGGAAATACAAGTGTTAATGAATAACACTTAAGGTTCCAATTTGTGCAACCAGGTAGATGGAGGTAAGAGTTCCCAAGAAAAGGAAAATTTGTGGAGAGGCACGTTGCAGAGCTAGATGTCTGTCTGATTGTCTCACCAGACTTATGAGGTTGGAGATGATCATCCCTACACTACAGATAATAAACATCAGAGTTTGAGGCCAGCCTGGGCAACACAGCAAGACTCTGTCTCTACAAAAAAACAAACAAAAAAAACCAGCCAGATGTGGTGGCACATGCCTGTAGTCCCAGCTACTTGGGAGGCTGAGAAAAGGGGACCACTTGAGCCCGAAAGTTCAAGGCTACCGTGATCCCACTGCACTCCAGCCTGGATGACAGAGTGAGACTCTGTCTGTTAAAAGAAAAAAAAAAAAAAGATAAGCATCAAGTTATACAGAAATGAGAATAACGTTTTCAGGCACTTCTGCAAGCACTCTGATGGGTGAGTCTGACATCCCTGTAGACATTTTTGAGTATACTATGTGGAGACTTTTTGTATTTTATGTCTCTTCCTTCCTCTACCACCAACACACAAAAAGCATGGTGATCCCATAAGCTAAACTTGAAGAGAGAATTTGCCATTAAAATTATTTATTTTTTATAATTCACCCATCAATTTTTTAGAATTATATCAGAGTTTCATGTAGTTTCACTTCAGAAGTCAGATGAAACAATAGAACTTTTTCTAAGTTTTTTTTTTCCTAAATTATAAAAATGAATCTAGATATTATGGAGAGATCCGAGTTGTGGCAAGACAGCAGTTTACTCACATTCTTATTAATTCTTTTGTGGATCACTTTTATACTATCTAATGAAGGCGAGTTTTTAAAATATTAATGATTTCTTTAAAACTCTATGAGAAATTAGCATTACAAAAACAAAACACATATACGGTCTCAGTTAAGTGAAAGTCAGCAGCTTTATGTCAAAAAACAAAAAAAAGTTCAGCGCCTCAACTCATCACTGAGTTGCCATGGCAACCATTTCATTTTTCTATTGTGAGGAGACAATTAGGTGCTAACCTGGGTGTTAGCCCAAGCTGTTTGAAAGATAAACTCCCATCTTTACAAAAAAGGCAGAGTAGTTGCATTTTCATTGTTGCCACAGCCTCTATAGGAGTTATTATTGATAATTATGCTTTATTGTTTAGTGAATATATTAAAGATGGATTAGAGAAACTGTAGGTGGCCACCCCCAGGACAGCAGAGTCCACTCCTCCTCTCTTGAGCCAGTTCAGGAAATACCTGCTGCAGGGAAAGTGCGTACCTTGAGAGCCTGGGGCTCTTTCTCCTTCCCACCTAATACCTTTTGCCTCTCTGTTTTCTGTGATTATGCCAGGCATGGAGCCAAAGGTTGGAAATGGAATCTCTATCTCTTTGTGTCCAAGACTTCCTTTTTTACCTTCACCAATTAAGTGCCTCGATTTCCTACCCACAGTGGCAGACACTGGAGATACAGTGGTGAACTAACCAGATATGCTTCCTGGTGGAGGAGAGAGATACTATTTATTCACTCACTCTTTCCCTGTCCCTCTCTCTTTCACACACAGGTACATGTTTAAATGTGGATGGCAAAATTTGCTTTGAGCACTTGCCTAAAATAGCATCCCCTAGTCTTGGTTAGAAAAGTTTCCACTGAGTAAGTGAAGCTAAAGTGGCGATCTGAAGGATGAATAAAAGATAAAGTGGTTGGGGTGGGAGAACGTACCAGGGGAATAAGAAAGCATATGCAAACGCCTTGTGTCAGAAGAAAGTGTAGCATATTTAGGAATATGAAAGAGGACAGTGTGGCTGTGGGGGACATCATGAACTGAGAGATGGAAACTGAGTGACTGAATTTTGCATGGATTTCTCAAATGTTGAGAAATTAATCAAACATGTGTTGAACTTGTTTCTAGTGCCAGGTACTAAGATGCAAGATAAATTAAACATGGTCCAGGCCTTTGATTTTATCACTTCTACATGCTCCCTCAAGCCTTGACTCCCACAATGTATTCTAGTTCTGTACCTATTATATGTTACTAATTTTCATTGTGTATTCAAACCCAGACTTACAGGATTAAATAAAATGTTGGAGATGACATAGTTAGCAAGTGGCAAAAGCCTGCATCCAAATCCAGCATGCCTGAATCCAATTCTACTGCACTTGTCCTATCTTTTGCTCAGCAATATGTAGAACAGATGCAATGATCAGTCTAGCAAGGGGACCCCTATAAAAGAAATATGCAATGAATAATCATAAATTGTGATTAGTGAAACAAAGGGAAATAATATATCCTATAAGCAAGTAAAACAAGATAGGCACAATTTAGGCTTGACGGCCAGAAAAGGCTTCCCCAAGAAAGTAAGGCTGAATCCTGAAAGACAAGTAGGAGGTAGCTAGGTAAAGATGGGTGGGAACAGCATCTAAGGTGGAAGGAACAGCATGTGCAAAGGGCTTCAGGATGGATAGAGCATTGCTTATTTTAGGGATTTAGAGAAGGTGAGGGAAGTCAGAAGGGGGATCCCACTGAGTCTTTGGGCCATGTTAAGGAATTTTATCTTCATCTGGAGTGTGGTGGAAATTTGGGCTATTGCAGCAGAACAGTTATAAAGAAGAAAAGAATGAGACCTAGAAGAATCCTGCCTCTCAGGTTCCTGCAAGGAGTCTAAGAATTTGTGGAAGACAAACTCAGAGGAGGTCAGTGGATAGAAGCCTGACTGCAGGCCCTAATGAGTAAGTGGTTAGGAAATAGGACTTTTTGGATCCCTGATCTAACACCTTGGTAAAAGAGGAAAGAAAAATAGGTCTTGGGAAGGCAAGATCAAAGTCATGAACTGCACATTAACTAGGGGTGCTTCAATGTGCCAGAAGCTCAGGGTGGAGAACAGGGAAGCCTGCCTCTACCCACAACCATGTTGCCACAGTGGTGGTCATGGAAAGGCAGGAAAGTGAAGACATACACAGGAAAAAGTGCGAACTAGAGCAAGGTGAAAAGAGGAAGCTGAAGAGCAGGAAGGGAGCTATCGTAGATGGTGGCAAGACAGGAAAGATACAGTCCGAAAGTAACAGAGAACCGCGATCAACAAACGTAACAGCCAGAACTAAGAGGAGGAAAGAGAAGGCTGGGTTGAATATGATCATCAAAGCCTGTAAAAAGCTCATCAGAAAGCCATTGTCAATGGCTTTGAAAACTGAGATAAGAACATACTTTGTTTCTGTGAGAATCGGACATTGTCTTCTTGTCAATGGCACTGTTGGATCTAGTTTTAATGAACCCTTTACAAGTTGAAAAGGCCCAAGAAATGCTTAGGACATTTGCTTTTTAACTATTTATTTGACATCAGTGTTTTCCATTTGATTCTTCTCCTTTTATGTTCATTAGAACTATAAAGACTACTTTAAAATTTGGCAAGATTTGACAGCACTATACTTATACAAATGGAATATTTCACATCTTTAGAAGCTGATTAAATTCAGACTTAATTTCTTTTTAAATTACTGGTTGACTTGTAAAGTAATACAGAACTTCATGTTATATTACCCAATGTATTCCCCAGTGAGGTACAAGACAGCATTTTCACATTATAAGACAGAGTCTGACATAGCTTCCTACAAAAAGGCTTTTAGGTTCTATTTTGATGAGTATGGCAGAGGATTAAAGGGAGCCCATGGATTCTGGCATGAGCCATCTCTCCAGGCTGACTATAGGGAAAATGTTGTGCCTTTGTACATTAAATCACTGCAAGGCAGAGATCTAACATTTTTATTGCTCTCAAACCAGGAGGAATGGTAAATAACCTTTTAGATAACACAACAGGGCCAATAGTATGCAGTATTGGCTGTGTAAAAGAGTAAAACTCCTACTTTGCAATTGTAGAGGGAAAACATCTTGAAATTAAAATTGAGGAGTCAGAGAGCTGCTGGGGAAGAGAAATTCTGTGTACCACTGAGTGTGTAGGCTGTGCTTGCACATGCCCAGCAAAATCAGAAGTGATTTTCCTGGAAGACTTGGCCATCAAGATGGCCTGCAGCTTATTAGGAGGGCATGAGGTGGGGATGAACGCTAAACTTTCCCAAGGATGTGGTCAATTGGAATAACAGCATCTTTCTGATTACACTATTTGGGAATAAACACTGCATCAGGCTTCCAGTCAGGAAAGCAAGGCACTGAGATGCAGGTGATTTCAAGCATGAACATAATCACTTATCTCATGCTACAGAAACTGATTTGCATTCACCTGGAGCACTTGCCTTACATCTATCCAAATAAAAAATGCAATTGTGTGTAGCCTTAATATCATGTCTGCCTGGAGATATTAAATGAGAAAACAACACAGTGAAACTAGGTCTTGTCCAACACTCATCTAGTACCCTCCATTATTTATAATTCTATGACCAGATGACTATCCCATGCTATTTGGTGTGTGAGTATATCTCTCTCTATATATCTATCTGTCAATCATCTCTCTATCTCTCTATTTCTCTATCATCTATCTGGCATCAATTCAAAGTAGGAGCTCTAAGTAGAATAGCATAAAACTTATCTGCAGAGTATAAGTCCTTCTACTCTAGTAATGACACTTGCGATTTCTGGCACCACCACGTAACAGGGATTGTGTTACTTTATACATGATTTCTTTTAATTTTCAAAACTGTAAAGAAGCCTTTGTGGCAATATTAAATGAGTAGGAGTTTATACCAGACACCCTGGTAACAAACTTCTTAGCAATGAATCTTGATTTTATCACTTGCCTGAAGGAACTTGCCCAAGTCACCCACTAATAATCCAAGTCAAAAATCTGAAATCAGTTCTAACAACAAAAATATTTTTCCTCCCTTGAATCATCTTTCTAAAGGATGTAAACTCCTGCCCCTGCCCTGGTGGGGGATGGGGGTGAGGGGTGGAAAACAGCATTTTTTTCCCATTATATACTGAATTCTTCCATCATCATGTTTTATTTCATACCTAAGCAAAAACCCTCAGGGTATTGACCTTCAGGATGGCTGAAAGAATCCCAATTACAAACATTCTGTCTCATTCTCAGCTATGTGACATATTTCTCAAATATGTGAGCCCTCTAATTAGGAAGCAACAGATACAGGTAGTGAAGATAGAAAACACTGGTCTTAACTGCCAGGAACTTTCATTTCAATGTAATAATGTGAATGCTTCAAATATCTGTCAGATAATAATGTACACTTCCTCTTTACTGTGACAACATGCGCTACATTTTTTATTTTTATTACACAGTCATTGGGATTTCATGAGAATTGTGAAACTTATCCGATACTATCGATAGACTCCATTAAAGCCTTTTTGTCCCAATTCTCAACTGTCACCTGGGAACATACAAAATTGGTCATTTCTCATAAAATAATGACAGATAAAACAGAAGTTTGAATATACTTTCAAACAAATGGAAGCGAACTAAGTGAGATTTTCCCCCTAAAACAGGCTGTTTTTCAGTGGATTTCATAGAAAGAAAATCATTTTAAAAGATATTAAGATTGAACAAAAAATAACAGTGTAGAAAATAAGTTAGTGCATGTTATAGCCAATAAATAAATCAATAACACTAACATCATTGATGAGTGGTTGTCACATGCTAGTAACCTTTATGTGTATTCAAAGAGACCATTATTTGATCCCAACAACAATGTTATGAGAGATATTGCTATCATCTTCAATCTAGTAATGAGGAAACAGAAGCACACAAATAATAGAAAAAAATGCTACTAACAGTCTAAAAATAATAGCTGTTCTTGAAACAGTGCTAAATGCCAAGAATACTGATCATATCTAAAACCTTCTTCAAGTGTAGAACTTTCTGATTCACCAGGATTTAATAGTGCACACTCTGCAGCAGACATTGTGTTTATTTTCTAGTCATCTCTTCTGTAGCATGACATAGGTGTTCTTAAAAGATCACCATGCCATGCAAAAGTTTGCCATAAAAAACATAGGACTTACAGGAAACTTGGGTTAGAGACATAACACTGAGAAACATCATCAGTGACACTTTAAGAAAAAAAGGAAAAAAGACCAGGGCCAGGCATGGTGGCTCATGCCTGTAATCCCAGCACTTTGGGAGTCAAAGGTGGGTGGATCACGAGGTCAGGAGTTCAAGACCAGCCTGACCAACATGATGAAACTCTGTCTCTAGTAGAGACATGCAAATATTAGCCAGGCATGGTGGCATACCTGTAATCCCAGCTACTCAGAAGGCTGAGGCAGGAAAACTACTTGAACCCGGGAGGCCAAGGTTGCAGTGAGCTGAGATTGTGCACTGCACTCCAGTCTGAGTGACAGAGCAAGACTTGGTCTCAACAACAACAAAAACGGAAACTAATCAAAATAGTGACATGATTTTACATATATTTCATGGCTAAGAAACCCATGAATAATGCAATAAATATATCACGGTACCTGATAAAAAGTGATAGTTTATGGAAGTGAATGCTAGAAGGATTGCTTCATGAGGTTGACCATAAAACTGTGGAAGGGGCTAGCAGGCAGATGTTTGAAGCATGGGTGTGGGTGTGCATTTTGTGTATTCCCACATAGCTGACTTCTGCAGGAAGCAGCTTACCATGTTCACCTAGTGTTTCCTGCAGAGGAGATCACATGTTTATAACCATGAGCTTTTTAGTATTTTCAAATTGCTCCCTAATAGATCAGTTTCTTTGGGATGAATTTGCAGTTTCAAAGCAACTTCACAGCACACAGACTGACCTCTCCTAAGGAGCCCAGGTTAAATACTATCTGAGCCATAACTACAGAAAGTGACAAACAAAGAAACTGTCCTGACTCGGGAGATGGGGAAGGGTTTATGCAGAGGATGCCTGTAGATTGAGCATCACATATATGCAGAGTATCAGGGGCCGAGCAGTGAGCAGAGGGCACTACAAGAGGAAGGAAAAGCAAGAGAAAATGTACACTATGAAGAAACGATTTAGGAAGCAAATAGTGCATCATGAGTTCTTCACCCAAACTAAAAAAATTTTAAAAATGGAAAACCCATAAATGAATGAATGTACAAGTAGTGGAAAAGTAAGGTATTTCATATACAGCCTACCTGAAAACAACAGTTAACAGTGATTTACCAAACACGGTCAAGCATTAATCATCCCCTAGCCCAATGTTTTGACACCACCAAATAGCCGCATAACACTTTTCTGAGTAAATTAATTTTTATATAGATAAAAGTGGCAATTCATTAGTATTCATTTATTGTTAGCTCATTTTTATAAAATATAATAATTACTAAAGACATCAGTAGAAATAAGATGATTTCACAAAAATGTGAAATTGCTTTTTTCCTGATAGTTCTAGTCTTATATCTATCTCTGTGCCCTGTAAATTTTTTTTTCATGACTTCCTTTTTGTTTTCTTGAATAGTACTAACAATACTCTGGTTTTCAAAGTTGAAGACCCACCATTATTACAACTATTAACAGCTTTCCTTGAAATCTCTCAAAATATTCTTTAATTAAACTGATTCTGAAACCTACACAGGAGAGCTGGCAAACTCCAGAGTTGGCTGTGAGCACTATCTAACATCTTAGCAACTGAAAATTAGACAAGGAGCTCAGCTAGCACTAAATGTTATATCATCTTATAAAGCAATAAAGGCATCTCATCGTATGCATTCATATTATATCCAACAATGAACTATTTAGGCCAAGATGAGAAAAGGCCAGGGAGCAGATTCAACTGAGCTTTGCCTGGCATTGAATTCACCACATCCCTATGCACTCCAATAGTCTATTTGCTGGTACATTTCTATCTGGCTAGACATGAATAGGAGTGGATTTTATAAACACTATAACTTAATCAACAACCTATACATAAAAATTTGAAATATATAAAAGTGGTTACAGTGGAAACCTTATCCTTAGATCTAAACCCCAGAAACCTAGCCTGGCAGAACATAAATATTAGCAGATAACGTTTCATGAATACTTATTTTCCAGGCACTCTGCTAAACAATTTTCATATATTAATCAGTTACTTTTTCACAATGACCAGATGGGATACAAACTATTATGATTTTCATTTTACACTTCAGAAAACTGAAAAACAGAATAGTCGTAGCTATGGGTTCCGCACATCAGACTTTTAAGAAAGCTATTCTAGAACATTGTACGTAACTCACTGCTGGCTGGCTCTGAATTCCTTACCTAATGTTCTTTAGTTATTTGACCTAAATTCTGCATAGTGGGTTAAGTTAGACAAGCCATATGTGACCCAGGAGTGGAAACTAGGTTCTGAAAATGCATTTAGGTTGGTGATAAAATTAGGGCTTAATTATCAAGATGTAGAAATTCCAAGGCAGTCTATGTCCTTCCCACAGGCCTGGGTCATCCATAATTGGCCAGGGTGGGGAACCTCCTTTTTCCTTTGGGAATGATCCTCGGACATCCAAAACTGGATTAGGTTCAGTTGGAGGACAGCTCTGGTGGAGAGGCTGGTCTCAGTAAAACAGTGTACATAAGAACCCCTTTACCTCTACTTTGACAAAAGGAACTGATAATGATCACCAACTTCTTTACATTTCTAAAGAAATTACAAATAAAAGAAAGTGATGTGAAATACCTAAGCTTAAACAGGGCAGTACATTATACAATAAGCATCAGGTAAAATAAGAAGAACCATAAGAATAAATATAGATATGCTATAATTTACTGAAAGAATGTACTAAAAAGATGCTGGGATGAAAACTCATAACTTCAATGTGAGCCTCCCACCTCACCAAAAGCCAAAGAGTCAGTGGCCTATCTTCTCTTCTAGGCTTAGTAGCAGCAGCTCCCTGTGGACCAATACCTCTAAGATCTCTGTAGACTGAAGCCTTCTCAGCCATCATACCTACATACAGTCACGTGCCACATAATGACATTTTGATAAACAAAGGACTGCACATACAATGGTGGTCCCTTAGATTATAATATATTTGTACAGTACTTATTCTATGTATGTGTGTGTGTGTGTGTGTGTGTGTGTGTGTGTGTGTGTGTGTATAATCATTTTATTTGTTTTGAGACAGAGTCTCACTCTGTTCCCCCGGCTGGAGTGAGGTGGTGTGATCGCAGCTCATTCCAACCTCTGCCTCCAAGATTCAAGCGATTCTCCTGCCTCAGCCTCCTAAGTAGCTGAGATTACAGGCACCTACCACCACAACCAGGGTGGGGGGTGGTGGTTCACCATGTTGGCCAGGCTGGTCTTGAACTCCTGACCTCAGGTAATCTGCCCACCTCAGGCTCCCAAAGTGCTGAGATTATAGGCATGAGCCTCCGCACCTGGCCTATGTTTAACTATATTTAGATACATAAATACCATTGTTACAACTGCCTACAGGATTCAGTCTTGTAACATGCTGTGAAGGTTTGTAGCCTGACTTTAGTAAGCTATGCCACCAAGATTTGTGTCAGTATACTATGATGGTTGCACGATAACAAATTACCTAATAATGCATTTCTCAGAACACATTTCTGTCATTAAGTGATGTGTGACTGTACTTTTTAAAAAATACTTTCATGGTACTTATTAATAATACTATGTGCTAGATCCTATACTAAACACTTTACAAATACATATTTAATCATCAAGCAAGACAACATTCTGAGGTAGGTACTATTATTATGTCCATTTTGCAGATGTAGAATCTGAGAAGTAATTTGTCCAAGGTCACAAAACTAGTAAATGAGAATTGAACTCAGGTAGACTAGCTCTAGAATCTATATTCCTATCCAGTATGCTGTGTAAAGAGGATTCAGGGGTGGAGGGGCTGTAGAAAAACTGTGATTAGTGAAGTTTATTTTGGTTTTCAACATACTTCTGATGTGTCACCAGAGACTGCAAAATTTTCCAAACAAAAAACAAAGTCTTGATGGTCTCTAGTTTAAAAATGATGAAACTAAACACTTCATAAAATAAACATCATAGTTGTAGAGTTCTAAATTACTTAGTAGTCTTTGTTAAAGAAAAAGTATGTATGTTACTGGGTATATATTCAAAAGAAAACGAATCATTCTATCAAAAGATGCGTGCACTCACAGCACTATTCACAACAGCAGCAACATGGAAGCAGCAGAGGATTAGATAAAGAAAATGTGGCACATATATACCATGAAATACTATGCATCCATAAAAAAGAACAAAACCATGTTGAGCTATAGTAGGCCATTTTCCTAGGCCAGTTAACACAAACAGAAAATCAAAAACCACATGTTCTTCCTTATAAGGATGAGCTAAACATGGGGTACTCGTGGACATAAAGATGACAATGGACAATGGGGGCTGATGGAAGAGGGGATAAGGGTTGAAAAAGTAAATATTGGGCCAAACCTCAGCATCACACAATATACGCATGTAATAAACCTGCACATGTTCCCCCAAATCTAAAAGTTGAAAAAAGAAAACATATGTATACACACATACCAACATACATAAGCATATATGTCTGTATAATTTATAATTATATATAAATAATGAAATAAGAACTCTGAATAATTTCATCAACTGCAAAATTCACTCATGAGCAGAGAAACACAAACAAAACCTAAGATCCCATAATTTTGTTGACATCTCTTTCCTTTTTGAACTAAGCCATAGTTTGCAAGGCTCCCGTAAGTACACTGATAGTGGTGAAAAAATTTTCTATGTCTATAAAGCCCTGTGACCATGTTAAGCCTTTCTTGAACAGTGTAGGCTGGCAGGGTGGAATGACATTAAAAGTCTAAAGGTATGCTAGTAGGGAAATATGAAATTTAAAATATGAACTAATTCACAATGTGAACAACCATTTATTCAACGTTTTTTCTTTCTATTTTACATTCGTTATGTGTTATACTCAGCAGCTGGCAGCTCCTTTTAACTATTTGGAGACATACATATTCAAACTAATGTTAGCTGGAAAACTGTGTTCTTTCCAGACAAGGTGGCAAAGTTGTCTTTGATTTCACTGGAGCCTCAGTTTGAATAATTAAGATCAGAAATATCCAGGCAGCCAATAGGTCTGATGGAAGTTTTTGGATATTTAAAGATAGGCTGTTTAACCACTGAGGTATAGCTAGGAAAAAGGTGTCAGTTAGACAAACACATGAGCCTATCCATTGTTTGTTTATCAAGGGCCTTCTTCGCAGACATAATAGTGCCCCAGAGAGACAGATCCTGGCTTCATGGAACTTAAGGCCTAGCAGAAACAAGGGACAAAAAAATGATCAAGGTTCTGAGTTCATAATTACAACTGAGACAAATGATCTCAAGAAGTCCTTTGAGAGTGCATCAGTAAAGAAGCTGGCCTAGATTTGAGGCTGTGAGTGAAGGCAGCCTGGGATGGGTACTAAGAAGAAACGGAGGAGCATTCCATATATAGGAAAACAAAAGTAAAGCAAAGGGGCATGCAGCAAAGTTCTGTGATTGAATGAGTACAGTTTATTTGCTAGCTAGAGGATAGCCCAAATGGATGGAGCCCTGGGAAGGCAAAGCAGGGGACTGGGAGTCAGGGAGGTGGGAAATGGTGGACAATTAGTCTAAAAAAGCAGGCAAGCACAAACCATGAGGGCCCTTGTGAACTCCCTTAAGAATTGGGCTTTTATCATCAGATCAAAGAGAAGGCATAGTTGTGGAATACCATAGTTGAATATGTTGTCAAGGAACTAGGATTTCCGTGGACAGAAAGGCAATGGTTGCTGGTTGTTCCATTTAAATAGCCTTTAAAAGTCATGCAAAACACAAATGTGCCTGAACACATTGGGAGTGGGGGCGGTGGGGGGTCTGGATCATGGTAGGGCATGTTGTAGACAACTAGACCAAGGCAAGTTGTCTGTAGCTTTACTCTTAAGGATCATACACCTCCCTACATCCTTCTACCATCACTTTTTCATATTTACAGCCTAAGCAATGATCTGACACATTGGACAGCAAGCAATTAGTTGATCTACTGATTTCTGGAGGAAACGAAAGGAGACAAGGACAGAAATAGGGGCACCATCCAAACTACAAATCACCCAACTCCAGAATAAAATTTTGCATCCCATCAGTAATTTGACAATATAAAGAGTGGACAAGACAACATCACTAGATTACTAGATTTGTTCACTTGTCATTTGTGTTTTCTAAGACAGAATTAGGTAAGACAGTCTGAGCTTTTGGAGAAACTCAACTCATTACTCAGCAGGTACGGTAAAGGAATACTTTTCTAAAGAACAATACAAAAAAGACATAAGATAAAGACTTCTCAAAAGACCCCAGAATCTCGATGTAGGAAGAAATCATGGAGTGTGAACCCTCTTTTATATGTATGAAGGATAAAAGCTAACTACACCTTAATCAAGATTACAGATTTCTATGGTCTTCATATTTAGCTGCCACTCTGACTAAAAGTCCTTCAAATATGATTAAAGGTCTACTCTGAAATTTAATATAGACTCCTCCACAGCAAGCATGTGCATGGATTCACCCAGTGGCATTTAATCAATTAATATATGCATATACGCTTTAATAACTGTGCAGAGTCATTGTGTCTTCATCAAAATGCCCTGAAGATTGCTTTATCTCCTAGCCGTAGTCGTTCTTGACGTCATTTTAAGTGTTCAGACTCCCTCTGCGGTCATTTTATTTGTAATAGTGCCTTGTGTGTTGTGTCTCCTAGCTCTACATACAAACTACCACACTTACAATCTCCATGAACCTAAGTGCATCAGTGGCGCTGGGGATGCTATATATGCCGAAAGTGTACATCATCATTTTTCACCCTGAACTCAATGTCCAGAAACGGAAGCGAAGCTTCAAGGCGGTAGTCACAGCAGCCACCATGTCATCGAGGCTGTCACACAAACCCAGTGACAGACCCAACGGTGAGGCAAAGACAGAGCTCTGTGAAAACGTAGACCCAAACAGTAAGTAACTCTCCTTTTCTTTCATCTTCCCATCCTGCATCAGGAAGCTCTAGAAGATGTGGGGTGTGTTTGCCTCTCTGGAGAAATACTGTGACCCTTCTTGTCTTATGGAGTGGTTTGCCTTGGTGAACGCTAACTTTTGCTCTTTTGAGTTTGACTCATTCCTTTTCTTTTTGTTCCTTGTTGGAAAGAAGCTTTTGGAGGCTCTGCTTCAGAAGTGTGAAGCCTCCCCCTTCCCTTGCTGCTTGTCCTCTGGTACTGAATCCTCCAACTGACATAAATGTACCTATCAGATTGCTCGTTCTTGCACCCTTCCTCTAAGGAAACAACTTTCTGTTAGGGAAACTTCCATACTTAATGAACTGTATCCACAGAAATAAAATTAGAATAAATAAGAATTTTGGAAGCATATTTTTTCCCCTAGCACATGCATGTTGAGAAAGCTACTTTTTTTACTAAGTTGGTCTTCTAGAAACAAACATATAAAACATTGGAAAAATTTGTCAAACTTTAATCCAGTTACACAGGGCCAGACAACTACCATGATAATGGCATCGTCCTGTGGGAGAAACATCTACCACATCACTGGAGGAGAGCTGTATTCTGTGCAAGACAAACCTTAGGGAAGTAAGGAAAAAACATTGAATTTAAGATGCTATTATTTGGCACATCTGCCAAACCCTAGCAGCCTTTAGTCATGCCTGCAGATGTGCCCAGGTAAATGGATGCATAGCTATCACTTTGTAAATAACACAAGACCAGACAAGCTCAAAGGTTAAATGCTTAGGATTCCCAGTTGCTAACTTTACTAACAATATGGTGATAAGAATAAATTTTTGATTTAAAATACTAGTTCTAAGATTTGTTTTCCAGGAATATTTTGGCTAGTTGCATGTAGAATGATATAGATTGAAATATTTGTGATAATTCTTGTTTTTAAGGCAGAAGGGATTTCAGGTTATTCATTAAGTCATTCATGACATATTACATTTCAGTTATAAGTTAATCTTGTTGTCAAAGGCTTAATGCCAAACAGAAGGAAGTCTCAATTTTAAATACTCTTGAGGAAATCCTTGTTGCTGTGCAAATAAGAGAGAGATCTTTAAAAACCAAGAAGCCAACTGGGTTTGATCCTGACAAATACTACACAAAGATCTATGATTTTGGCCCATCTCTCTTTATGAGTAGTTGAGTGAATGTTGTGAAATACTTTGAAAATATGTAGACAAAGTAACAAAGTTAATTAACAACATCATGGGCTCCACTTTGACTTTTTGACAGAAGAGATCCTAGGACAAGGCTAAAGGAACGTACTTAGACAAGGGAGGAACAGAATGAATGATAGGCTCTGTTGTGTCCCCAGAGAAAGTGGTCCATTGAGAGGAGGGCAAGTGGATGGTGAATTGCTGTGGCATTCAGTGTGATGCAGGAAGAGGCTTTGGGTTGAGACATACCTGGGTTCAAATCTAAACCACTTTATTTACCAGCTGTGTGGCTTTAAGAGTCACTGAACTTTTCTAAAACTCAATGTAATTATGTATAAAAGAGATAAGAATTATGTCATAAGTGTATAAAATATTATTTCTAGAAAATACTATATCAACTAAATGTCAATGTCCTTCTATTCCTAAAGAGGGAAAAAAAATTTGCTTAGAAATAAATTTCAGTGTAATTTATTAAGATATAGTAGATATAAAAGTGCAATTAAATGTAGATTAAACACCATGGGGTAGACAAAACTAATTACTCAGAAGAAGAATTTACATGAACATATGTGTATGTATTATACCTAAACCTGTATTAATAAATATACCTGTATATTTATAATTAGTGGCTTTTTATTATAGGCTGTCTGGTCAAATTTGCATTTCACGAAACCCTTATCTTACAAATATTCCAATAACAGCTTTATTTTTGTACACAAGCACACACAAAATTTAACTAGATATTGTTTAAAGTCAATAAGCAGAAAACATAATTGGAAGCCTATATGTACTGGGGAAAAAAAGACCAAATTAGAGGTTTAGAATTTAGACAATTCAATACTATGCTATTTCAGAATTATTAACTTTCAAAAAACATTACAACTCTTGCTATTTAATTATGAGGTGCAATCCTTGTCGAGACTTTTTGGGGTATGATGTTGCTTGGTAAAATGCTAAATGCTAACCTAAGGTACTCTTTGAAATAGGCATTATGCAGAATGCTTTGTGTGGAAGATCTCACTTACTACTCACAGTACATCTGTAGAATAGAAATTGTTATGCTCATTTTACTGAAGAAACTTAGGCTTCACAAGATTAAGTGACATTACCAAAGCCACACATGTAGTTAACAGCAGACGTTGGACTAAAACCCAGGTCTGACTTTTCAACCCACGCTTGTTCCTCTTTGCTCCTCTGTTTCTTAGAATATGAATGGCATGTCAAAATTCGAATGCAGAAATTACTCTTTTGGTTTCCTTATTTAGTAATATAGTTTGTATATGCAGAATATGATGATGCTTGGTGGGAGATTCTTTAAACATATGGTAAAATGTATTACTGCTTGTGTTGTCTACAAAGACAAGAGTAACCTGAGCTCAAAGAAGGCTGCCCAGGTAGAGGCCTCATCTGATTAATTCAAAAATTGTATTCCAGTGATTCCATTTGGAATTCATTTGGTATCTCGGCCCCTGAAAAAGTTTCATTGGGCTTTTTGTTGTTACTGTTGTTCTAGTGTCTACATAGAGCCAAGGTAAACAATTCAGAAAAATAAAATAAAATAAAATAGAGCCTTTTTCTCACCACCAATTGAAAAGATTTTCTAATTGCTTTAGCTCTTTTGTTATTGTGTAGACACACCCTAAAATACCATGAAAACTTTAACTAGATACTTGCCGAATCATAGGAGGAGATTCATGTACCTCCAAACATTGGGGTTTCTGATGACCCAGCTCTCAAAGGTCCCAAAAAAGAATCCAAAGACCTTATCTGCACCAAAGCTGTCCAACAGAACTTTCTGCAGTGATGGTCATGTTCTACGTGTGCGCTATCTAATAGAGTAAGCACTAGCACATGTGGCTGTTGAACACTTGAAATATGACTAATCAACTGAAAAAATACATTTGTTATTTTACTTAGTTTTTAATTACATAAACTTTATTTATAGTGCATTTAAATACACATTTGTGGCTGTGCCTACTGTGTTGGACAGTGTAGCTCTAGAAATTGACAAGGATTTTATTCTAGGACACTCAATTTGAGTCCACATTGGATATAGCTTACAAAGTTTTCGCAATGATACTGTTCTAGGACAAAGTCAACTCAAAAATATAAAGCATTTGAGATGACACAAACATACAACATATAGTCATTTAAAATGATCTCAAAAGGAGCTGCTAATAAGGAAAAAGTAACATCATAGACAGCAATGACATTTGGAAAACCAGTCCCCAGCAATGCAAAAATGCATGTATATAGGAAAAGAACAATAGTGAAAAATCAATTAATAAAAACAGACATGACTATGCTACACTAGGTAACATCATAATATTCTAATACCAAATATAGCTAAAATTATTTCCCATATCTAAACTTTGGTAACCAAGATGAATTACATTATTTGCTGAATTTAAGCTGACTGCTTAAAAACAAAGAAAAACAGCCCATGCACTTGAAAAAGGGAATTTGTCTAATGGGCAAATTCTGTAGAATATTTTCTGAGGGAGGGTGTCTGAGAGGAAGTAGAGTTTATACTATGAGCTACAAAGTAAATAGTGGAACAGAAATGTCCTCTTATTCATTGTTGCTCTAAACACTTAGTCTCAGTGTATTTCAATCTTCAGTGTTTTCATTTTTAACAGCTCTGCTCCATCATTGCAGTTTGCCATCTGGTGCATGCATGCTTCTACTCATCCAACTCCACACTGCAACTACATGTCTACATAAAAATGAATTTGCTTGCTGACTTAATATGGGCAGGCATTTAAACTACCATATTTTTTTCCTCAAGAAATGTAATTATCCTTTTAGTTTGCTTCCTTAGCTAACAGTCCATTGTATGAAAGAAAAACTCCATTATATGTAGAATAAACAAAAAGTAAATCTCAAAATTTTAATGTATCTGTACACTGCTGGCATATTAGATATCCAGAGTTGGGCCAATGCTTTCTGGTCCCTGCACTTAGATTGAAAAATAGCAAGCTCAGAGGGCATAAGGCTGTAGCTCAGCTACTTACAGAATTTTATTTATGCAAATAAGACTTCCATGGCTAGAAGTTTCAAAGAACCTGGCCTCATTTGGATAGCTTTCTATCTGGCCAAGATGATGCTTTCTCACATTCCTGTCTAAGAAGAAGGGCCCCCCAAACTGTTTCTCCCACCTGCATCCTGAATTTGGCATGTTTCCCTGCACTTTCTACAGTTCACTTGGTAGATGTATGTTCATGGCCAATTTGTAGATGCCAGATAAACAAGATGCCATGGTTGTGCTTGGGCTATGGCTTATGGATGGCCACAACAATCCTTTTCAAGTTGGATAGATAATATTAACTAAGAGGCAGCATGGCTTTATTGGGATGGGTGGATAAGAACTGCAGCCTTCTTCACCTGGACTGCTATCAACTAGAAGATGCTCTGTAAATTGTCTTTGGCTCTCATGCTTTCTTTGGTAACAGATCACAGTGCACAGTGAAGAGAGGCCTGGCCCTAAGCTACCTTTGTCTTAAGCTACCATCCATTTTCTAAGCTAATGCCCTGCAAGCAGTGCATAGAAATACTTCAAGGACCTTAGCTAGATATAGAGAGTTTACTCTGGCAGGTCAGCAGCAACTAGAGATGGTAGGTGGGTGGACAGCGAGGGACACACCCTTTTCTTGAATGTGGAGATGTATGACTGATGAACTCACTCTGGGAGAGAGACTGGGTGTATACTACATAAAAGACTGGTTGAAGTCAATTGACATGTTGTACGATGAAGCACATGTTAGAAGAATAACAATTTGCAACTAAAATATAACATAAGGTATTTAAAATATGGAATTGTATTCTGATGGTGTTCTTCTTGCCCTACCATTTTTGCATCTACTATAAGGAAAATACATAACTAACAATTTGTGCTGTTATCAACCAAATAAATTTATTACATAAAATAAAACTGTCAATATAAGGAGGTACGTGATTAAAAAACAACAACAACAATGCAGACTGCTGGAAAATGGATGTGGGCACCAAAACTCTACAGAAATAATGGTGCCTAGAAAATTCTAGAACACACTTCTGTGCTGTGTTAATTTGTTATGGTTCTTGTTTTGTTTTGCTTCTTCATTTGTTTGGATCCCTAACATTCTCAACATTATGTTACTTGTTTCATCCTTTTGGACTAACCACACAGGCTGCAAAGTATATCTGGACTAGGCTGAGAAAAAAGGGCTGGCAACAGGAAGAAAATAATGCTCTGAGCAGATAGATAAATTATGTCTGGGCTGGTTCCCACAGCTGTTCTAACTCAATCAAGTAAAACCCAACTCCCTTAACTCAAGAGGCACCAGTACTCCCATGTTCAGAGGTACCTGAATTGAGGTGACCTGGTCTACCAAAGGCTATTGAACCCACCAAAAGAGTGGGCATAATGTGTATGGTCTCTATCGCAGCCTTTTCCCAAAAGGAAAATAATAATAAGTAATATTGTCTGCACATTTATTTTATACATACCTATATATTTACTTTTCCTGTAGACTGTATACCACCAGTAAGAAAGAGTGTACAAAAGTCTGTTACTTGGTACACTATCCCACCAACAGTATAGCTTTTGACTGCTTTCCAAAAGGTAAGAAAACAATCTAATTCTTATTTATTTATATGTTCTTGTCTCCAATGAGAATTAGAAATGTCTCAGTGGAAACTGCATGATTACCTGAAAGTATGTCTATAGGAAGAAATGAATTTTGAAAGATGATCTGTTTTATAAGCTTAGTGCCAGCAGCTGCTACTGGTAATATGCTTGCTTAATTTTCTAAAGGACGTGTTTATGAGTATGTACATATTTGTTTTTCCTGAACAACTAGGCAGTAATTTCAGAGAACTGGTGCTAGTCATTCTGACACATTCTCTACTTTAAAACTACCATGGTGAGAAGCTATTTCTCAATGTATGATTTTCTACTCTGGGTTTAGAAGGCAATGTGGAAAACCTACAAGGAGAGAAGGGGGATGCTTAATAAATGCAATCTTAGTAAAATGTTTGTTCTGGTTTATTTTTACTAAATACATTCGAAGAAGTATATATATTCCCAGAAAAGCATCCATGGAAATAGCAGCAAATGGCCTTACCATCATTAACCCAAAATTGTCTTGGTTCCTTCTCTGCAGAAAATAAATAGGTTTACTGTTCTGGATTGATGATATGTTGATGACGATTTGTGGCTCATAGTTCTGCCTTTGACAAACACTGAAGCAACTTTAGTCATCACACAAAGGTAGAGAAAGGGTCAGACCACAAGGGTCTAAAGGTTAGTTTCAATATTGGTCACACTCAAGAAATACCTATAAATACCAAGGGTGTTCAAATAAATAAATTAGAGAAAATTATGTTGTATTGTGTGATGTGTGAACCAGCCACATGAGTGGGCTAGCCTAAGAATAATAATGGATTCACCACAGATGCTTCTATATTGCTTTAGGCTCTCACTCAAGAATATATACTCTGAAAGAATATTATCCTCACCCTGTTTCAGCCTAAGCAATATTACAAGACAGTGGAAAATAACATTTGCTATGGCAAGCATTCTCATCCACATGGAACAGGGCATTCTAAACAATGTAAAATATATAGTAGAGAACATGGAGTAAGTTATTAGAGTCATGTGGTAGCTTTGAATAAAAAATTCTTTTTTGATTTTCTCTCAACCTCCTATTGCACTTACAAAATATCGAGCCCTGTCTCTAGAAAGATTCCAAAAGAGTAAGCAGTGAGGTCATGCCGCAGGAGGGGGAAAAATATTGCTTAATAATGTAGACTAGTCTTTCTCTTTCCTACATTGATAACATGACACTTTTATCAGATCACCATTCTGTTTCTTCTCATCTCTGTTTGTGTAATAGTATTCTAAATACAAATAATATCTTGCTCTCTCTCTCTTTTATCCATTTAGCATGGTAAGACAGGATAAGTGTAATTCCAAAGAGTAATTACATTTTCTGTTGACTTTAGATGGATGCCAGTAACTCGGCCTTTAATTTAGGGTATATTGTTCAGATAGGTATTTCCTTTTTCCTTATCAACATGATCTGTCCTAGTTTTTAAATAGGGCATTCTTTTCTCCTAGTTAATATGTAACTGTACTCCAGTGAGATTTCAAGTTTTTTGCAGTACAAGTGCTTGTCAAAACACTGTAGCTCATCACTTTAATAGTCTTTTTTACATGAGACTGACTGAGACTAAATAAGAAGGGATTTTCCCTGGGTAAAAATGATAGATTTAATCTCAATCCATTAAAAATTCTCTTTTGTTCTTTTCTAAGTTGATCCCTTTTGGTTTAAAGGGAGTCAGATGAAAATATTTTAAGTCAACCTTTTAGTTAAAAAATACTTTCAGGATATGCAGGTTAGAAGTAAATTCAAACTGTTAGCTAGAATTGTCTTACTTCAGAGATTTTGATGAGAGAAAGCAAGTCACATCAAGAGAGAGGAATAATTGCTTAATAATGTGGACTGGTCTGTTTCCTATGCTGATATCGTAGGGCTTCTATTAGTTTATTATTCTATTTCTTCTCATCTTTGTTTTGAAATGGTATTCCAAATACAAATAATAGTTGTATTTGGTCTCCTTTTCTGACCAATTTAAATATGGCTTTAGAAAGTAATGATAAATATTTTGTGGAACTATTTCAAAATAATTTGGAATAGAAGTTGGTTTAAATTACATGAATTCAAAGAGCAGATGATTTACTTGTTCAGGTCAATATTAGACTAGTAAACTTGTGAGACCAATGAAAGAAGTCTCTTAATGCTATGTGTTCAAATCCATTTCTAAGTGATTGCTTTCAGGGAGACAAAACAGTAAAAAGATAACCATAGATTCAGGAGTAAACTTTCATACTACTGCACTATTAAAACTCAGTGTCGGGTACCATGTCCCAACAAAGTCACGCTATATACAGGAATTCAAACATTTGCTTATAGGGATTTGAAGGAAGTAGGTTCAAATTCAGATGGAACATAACTTAAGCCTGGTTTGAAAATGCATTCCATAACATGCCTCTGTTTAAAAGCACTCTCATGTGACAAAGACCTCATTCACACAATCATAGAGCTCCCTGGACACTGAACCTCTAAAGGGAAAAGGTCTCCCCTGGAGCAGGAGCATCAGGGTTTTCTTGGGAGCTTAAGAGGTGAGCTTGGGGCTGGGCCAGGCCCCAGCAGCACTGCTACTTGGGAGGAACCACTTCACCTTTGTATTAGTTATTAGATGTCATCAGCAGAATCAATACTTTCTGCATCCTTTACATGAATATCTATAAATTTTTAAACTCTGCAATGTGTTATCAACCTAATGACATTATGTCGAAATGCAATTACGTACAAAATAAAAAGCACCATGCACCTGGTATCATCACCATCACCAGGTCAGGAAAGAAGCTTTGTTAAGACGTAAATTTTTACATTCTAGGATGGTATTTTGATTAAAAACCTTTGAGAGTATAATTAAGCCTTGTGAGAATACCAAGTACCTGAATTATATTATTGACATCCATTATTGAATGGTATTACACAAATTAATAATCTTTGGTTTCTTATAATGAATGGGATGATTTGGCAATTCTACGCATTTGGAAACTGCAGTGCAAGTTTTAGTATCATGTTGGGACTCTCCCTCTTTGACATTCAATGTGATATCTCTGCTGTAACGGGAGACCACCTCCACTTAAACTTCACTTTGGGACACTATAAGTATAGCAAAGAATACATGTTATCTGACCTTTGACACTGAATCACCTTGGGAATAAATGCTGCTATAAAATTTTTGGCATATTTCTCTCTGCCTAAGAGGTTCCTGAGACACCATCATTTCCTCGCCAAGGTTTGATATCTCAGCATATCTTCAAAATTCAATTGATATCTGCTGTCTTGGTTCTGCAACTTGAGTTCAACTTAACTGGATGGATGAATGTTTACATGGATACTACTTCTCTCGTTCCTTGCATAAAAGAAATGTACACATCATACCTCAAAGTCACTAAAACTATGTCAAGTTTTACATTATATGCATTGCACTGCCCTATATGGTCAAGACTGTTTACTGCGTGAGTGTCCTTAAATTGGGTCAATCAAAGAAATATTTGCCAAACACCTCTCCTCTGGGCCATCCTTGAACTGACTAGGAGTCGGGGACAGGAGGGGACAATGCGTTCAGGGAGCTTAGATCTGATGGAAGACTCGAAGGTAAGTAATAGACTCAAAGGTAACAGGGGCTCCTCCTCAAGGTAGGTACCAAGTACCATCAAGCTACAGGTGGAGAGCATCATCCAGTACGCTTTGCTTGAGCTGCTCTTAAAAAATAAAGGCAGCCATATATAGAATGGCACACAAGGTAGGGGAAAGTATACACAAAGAAGCTGAAGTACAAGAGAGTATGACACGTTCTGGTACTAGGAAACAGTTATGTGAGGCCATTGAGTTTTGAGGCAGATAGCTTTAGGGAATGAAATGCAGAAAACAACTGAGCATAGAAAGACTGAGTCTTCTTTGTCTTTGTGCCTTTAAGTACAAGAGCTAGTAAGCACTAGGCTGTGAGAAAATGTGCTTGGAATGAATGCAGTACAATACCTCCCAAACCAAAGGCTCCTATTACCTAGAACTCGGTAGGTGCACAGTAAACATTTATAAGAAAATATTTACTAGCAATAATAAAATATCAACTCTACAACCTGAGCAGGTGGAATTATATTCTTCCAAATAAAGCCTAGAAGGACACAAAGACAACCCTAAAAAGACAGTATTTAAACTGATGTCACAAGTTTCAAAAACATGATGTAGTTGTAATGTACAGCTCCTACAATGGGTGTCAGAGCTACATCTGGGCTTCTGCAATTAATTTGTTTTGTTGTGCTAAACCTATTTATAAACCAAGAAAGTTTTATGCTTATTTTATTTCATAGACCACAGATATCTATACCATTTTTCTTTCAAAGTGAACATGAACTTGAAAGATTCCATTGGACATGGATCCTCAGGACTTGCTTCAAATAATTATGGATTTTAATCAGGTAGACACAAAAACATAAGCAATCCAATTGGTGGTTTTCTGACTATTAAGTGCATTTCCTTAAAGACTGTCATATAGGATAGATTTGTCTTTTATCAAATGTCATTTGCATTGAAAAAAAACTGTGTATCCTAAACCAAGATCAGTTAATCTCCGAATTCTTTCTTTCCCCCAATTATTGTGAATGAGCATCTTCCCAATATTCAAGAGATGGTGACCCTTGTGACTCTCGTTTCCATCTACTAAAGATGTATCTCAACTTTGCAGATTTTTTTTTGGCTGTACAATGGAACTTGGATACACTTTAAATTAACTTTCTCTAGGAATCAAAGGTAATCATTATTTCTCTCTATGATCTACATGACTATTCTCATTCTTTTCAAGTTGAAGATTAGTTTTCAACTCCCTTTATATCTCTGCCCTCTTTCATAGTAACCTCTGAGGACTCAGCTTGCACAAAGAGGATTGAAAAAACATTTCCAAAGCTTGTTCTTCCTGAGCTGACCCAACACTTAGAAAAATATGACATGGATCAGCAACTCCATTTTCTGTAAGTGTTGGTGCAAGTATTGGTTATAGCCTTGCATGTGCTATCCTTTTCTCTGGTCAAGAATAGGAAAAACTGAAGTGGGAGTCCCACTCTGGCTCTGTTACATGGGATAGCATAAGCTTCATCATGCAATAGATCTCTGATTGTGGATAAGTCACGCTATCCAATCCTCAGTTTCCTCTTTCATAAGATGGAAATAAGCTAATCTTGATGCGGTATCATAGAGGTAACATGAGATTCTATATAGGAAAACCCTCTTTTGTAAGGGCTGGCTGCAGATATGACAGGGTACATAAAATAACATTGTTGGTCTCTGCTCATCTGTGTTTTAATTGGCTTTCCTTTCTCCTTTTGTTTTGGTTACATTTTTTGTCTATCATAAACTCTCAGATTTGGAAGCTATGATATATAGATTGCCAATAAAGTCAGGCAACCTTATCTCTAGGTACAACAATCTCTATTTTCAAGATAGTTTACTGGAGCCTTTTGATGCATCATTAGTAGTCGTTTGGCTTGGTGAAATTGACAGAGAAGGCTATCAGTCACTCAGCAGGGGTGCTATGGGACAGAGAGGCTCATACCGTCTGATATATGAAACACTACATGTGATTAACTTCGACAGGTAGCTCCTGGCTGTCTGGCAAGCTGAAAAGCATTTTAAGTTCAAATAATCGTTCTGGGGTATGTCTTGAGTGATAGAATAATGACTGAGGGGAACAGATTCCCTTAATCTTAGCTCGTGAAAACACATTCGGTTTCCTTTAGAGGCTAAGATCCTACAAAAAAATCAATAAACAAAACTTCTCAAAGATCTTCCTTGGTACATTGAAGTTTGGTTTTTATTGCACTTATATTAAATATGGGACTGCCCTGGAGGGCCAGACTCATTTATCTCAGTCTTCTAAGGGCCTATCATGGTCATTTACAGCAATTTAATAATAATATTAATTATGTTAAGTTCATCGTATTTTCACTATTGCTGCAAAGTTTAGAATGTACCCAACTATCCATTAAGGCAGGTCTTATTGACAGGTAGAAAAATTGCCTAGAGCAGTGAATTAAGCTCCTGGTAACACACACCAGTGAGTGGCAAAGTAGACACCTGTACGCAGGTCTTGTGGCCTGAGGCCTTTCTAATGATTTTTCTGAAATGGAATAGAATAGGGTAAAATGTCCCAGTCTACATCATCTATCTCATCATCATTTCTTGCTCTCATAAGTTGATTCTAGAGGCCCTCAATTTGCTAAAGATTAGTTAGGTCCTCCAGGGTTTCAAGGAGGGAAACATAATCTGACTTCAGGGTCATTGCAAAGTGAGATGCATCTTCCTTTTATTTTTTCTTTTTTTTTTTTTTTTTTGTATAGTATTGCAAAGACCACTAGATATAATTTCACTTCCCCTTGGATTTTTTTGGTAGTCTAAAAAATTAAACACTGTAGTTCCTGTTATTATACAAAAAACATCGTCTCCTAGAGCTGGAAGTGTTTAGTTCTCAGAATTCATTGACATCTATTGATGATCATATTTCACATCTACTGGTCATCCCGAATGAAGTTCAGCCATTCGGAGTTCAAACCATGAGTCTTCATATACAGATGGTTATAAGCAGACTTGCCTCTGCTTCAGGTAATCAAGTTTGGTGTGGAAACATGAGCAAAGGTAATTAAACTCAGAAGATTTGCTGGCATTAAAAAATGGCAATTCCCTGGAACAAAAATGAGAAAAGATAACTCCCCACACCCCTTCATCACCTACTTCTCTCTCTGCTTTTGCCATAGGAAAGCTCTGTAAAGAAACTGACCACAAGGGTCATTATCACTCTGAGCTGAAAATTTGATTAAGCTGGTATCCTAGGGTTAGCATGAAAAATGCTATATTTTTGTTCTTGGAACTTAATTCCTTTTTCCCTTGTTTTTGTCATGTTTGCAAATTTCATTTGCATTTAATTTCCCATGGTTTGCCAAAGTCCAGACTGAGACTTGAGCTGTTGTTTTTATTCAGGTGTAAAGTGCAACTGGAACTAACCACCTGAGCTGCCATCTAGTCGGGCGACTGTCTGAGGCAAGTGTCTATCCTTCTAAGTGTCCTGAGGAAGCTTTGCTACCCAGCCGACCAATGAACTTAATGAATGAAAGAGACTTTATCCTATTTGCATGAGTTTAGTCATGGGCAGTTCTCATGCCAGTAACATCCTCTCAATATTCCATCATAGTTAAGGAAATTGCACTAAAGATCTCTTGAGGTCACGGTGCAGTAGAATCTTGTCTAGGAGCTTTATTTAAGGAAAAGATCAATGATACCAAATGATGAAGAGATCCCTACTGTAATCTATTGTGATCTACTGTGATACAATACTGAAAAGCCAGTCTCTTCCTAGGTACTGGATTCTCAGTCTTTTCTGGGTCAAGTCAGCAGGAAGAGTAACATTCAGGTGGGGCAGTGGGGTGGGGGAGGTTCTAACCCATTCCCATTTATAGGAAAAGATCAAATAAGGGCTCAGCAGGTGAAACTTTATCATTAATGCCAAACAAGAAAATGCTGACTTTTTAGAAAAGATCATCTCTCTCTGTCTCAATTTCCTTATCTGCAAAATATAACCTCATGGTAGTAATGAGAAATAAATAAAGGTAAAGGGCTTAGATCAGAACTTGGCACAATAGCTATTCAAATGTTAACCATCAATGTTGTGATGGTGTCACCTAAAATTAACTGGATTTTCTGTTTCTATTTCCTCTAGGAAATGATTTTGGAGATTCCCATCTGATACTCTTCTATTTGATCTCTTGTACCATTGTCTTCCTGTATCATACATAATAAAGTTTAAGAATGTCAAGCAATCCATCTGCATCTAATTTTTGTTTGGAACAACCTGCAGGATTTTCTAACACATCTTGAAATATCAACACATCTCCTGTCTTTTCTTCAACCTACTTAGTATTGATCATTTTTGGAGCAACGGTGCCTTAAAGCCAAAATTTCGCTGTATTGTCAAATGAGCTATCTGGGAAATCACATTTAAACACACTTAGTCTTCATTTAATTTCATAACACAACACAAATTTCCTGACTCTAGGCAGAAATACATTCAACATTTTCACCATCATGGTGATGTTTAAAAATTAGTACCTGTTAGCACTCAGATATTTGAGGAAAAGCCAATGACCAATTTTAAAAATCCTACGTATGGCAGATATTTGCCAAAAGCAAACCTTCTAAAGTACATTTCAGTTTATATGTCAGTCTAATTTAAATTATTTGTTCCCCCAACCTGGTGGGCATCAAAAGGTCACCTGTATTTAACAAGCTTCCCCAGTGAAACTGATGCACATCCAGGCTTGGGAAACTTTTTTATTTTTTAAATTGCCCTTGATAAGAAATGTGAAATATGGCATTGGTGTGATGGTGATCACTTACAGAGCAAAGTGTTTTCCAAGGTGTTAAAATGATTGATTTTTGAAAAGTTATTTTGGTTTATTGCACAAGTGGCATCTACCACATCCCCAAGAAGTCACCCCTCACTGTAGGCTAGCACTATGAAAGCTATATCAAGGTCCTCTCTCAAGAGATTCTCTGGACTGGTGTTGTAGATTAAATAAAGCTGAAGCTAATTGTTGAGCTCTGTTACTGGAGCAGAAAAACATAGCATCACCTTTGTTTAAAGCTGAATTTCTATGACAACCCTCAATAAGAAGCTGGCTCAATATTCTTTTTTTTCTGGACTCAGTCGGTCACAAGGTCTGGCCTTTTGTAGGCAAAGTGTGTTGATAAATCTTATGCAATCATATCAAGTCGCTCAGCAGAAGAACTCTACATTTTTTTTAGCCCTGAAATCCCCAAAGAGATTACTATTTTTAAATCTTCACTTCTGCTTTCTATGCTTTTCTGCCCAATCACGTAGTAAAAACGGTGACAGTCTTCAATAACTACTGCTATTAATACATCAGCCATGATCTTATGGAGAAGCAGTCTAGTGCCCAGGTTAAGGCTAAGTCCACACACCTGGATTCTAAATCCAACTTTGTCATTCTCCAGATTGTGATGTGGGCACGTTGCCTACTCTGTACATCAGTTTTCTCATCTGCAAAATTGGTACAATCTTAGTAACTACTGCATGGGGCAGTTATTAGGACTAAATTAGTTAATACATGTGAAATGATGCTTAAAACAGTGCTTGTCATGTAAGAGAATGATAAATAGTTTGTTGTTACTCCTTAATGACTATCACCAACTGAGGTATAGTTGTCAATCCATACAGTAGCTACTGGATCCTTGTGGCTATTTAAGTTAATTAGAATTAAATAAAATTAAACATTCTCTTCCTCAGTTGGACTAGCCACATTTCAGATTCTCAATAGGCACATATAGCTAGCAGCTCCCATATTGGACGGCAAAGTTAAAGAACATTTCCATTATCAGAAAAAGTTAAACAGCGCTGAGCCATAGCTTAGAGAAGGTAAAAAGAGGGATAAAAACGTCTTTTTTTTTTTTTTTTTTTTTGAGACGGAGATTCACTCTCCTTACCCAGGCTGGAGTGCAATGGCGCGATCTCGGCTCACCGCAGCCTCCGCCTCCTGGGTTCAGGCAATTCTCCTGCCTCAGCCTCCTGAGTAGCTGGGATTACAGGCACGTGCCACCATGCCCAGGTGATTTTTTGTATTTTTAGTAGAGACGGGGTTTCACCATGTTGACCAGGATGGTCTCGATCTCTTGACCTTGTGATCCACCCGCCTCGGCCTCCCAAAGTGCTGGGATTACAGGCGTGAGCCACCGCGCCCGGCCCAAAAACGTCTTTTATAGAAGAGTTCTTTTTTTTTTTTTTTTTTAACACTCTCCATTGCTTATGAGTATTTATAGGTCACTCAGAGTGTTTACACCATTTCTTTTGTAGCTTCTAGTGAAAAGCCATTTATATTGTAGAGTGTACAATATATACTTTGAGCTAACAAAAATAGTTTACCAGAAATGTTTTCTTAGTTGAGAAGTTTTCTCTAATTCCTTTCACAAGCTATTTATAATGCTTTCTATTTATTCATTCTATAGTTGAGCCTAATTCTTGAAAAAGAGTCAAGATAGCAAGTGTGTTTGTGGTCAGCACATGAAGAATGACTACAGTAAGGCCCTGTGTCTAAGGGAGAATGGTTTTCTTAGTCACCACCCGAATGGAAGTAATGTGCATATTCACTTGTCATGCCATGTTTCCTCAGTAGCAGAAAAGCCAAATTAAATATTCAAGGATATCAACAGAGGCTTCACCCAACCTCAAACAGAGCATTTTCAAGCACTTTTCACTTGTGATTGGCCAGCTTTGGGATTCTGGTATCAGCTGGAAAATTCTTTTTCCTCAAAAAGTCAAATTGACATGTCTTATATTTTTCTGTGCGTGGTTAGCCCGTGGCAACATTGTCTGGCAGTTGCTTTGTAAGTGTTTGAGACGGAAAACACAATTCAATCTGAGGGCTGAAGATGGCTATTTTTCAATGATTGGAAGTTTTATGTGAATCATTAACAGTTAGTAATGTTATACATTGACTAGAGGAGCTTCTGCTATCAATTTATATATTGGGAGAGTTTTTATTTAAAACTAGCATGGAAAGCTACTAATAACCAGCAAAAGATGTTTAATCCCAGTTCCAGACCGGTCCTATCAATCAGACTGAGTACACTACAGCTAAAGAGAAACCTCCCTCAGCATCTCAGGTCTCATTCCAGACAGAACTCAAACTGTTAAATGGCTAGATAAAGGACTGAGAAAGAAAGATGTCTTTCCTTCTATGAATTTGTATATCTGCTATACATTGCAAAAAAATATTGACTTCTAAATCTTCTCAATAAAACAGCTTCAATGAGCTTGTGTCCTGAAGTACAAAATAGGCAAAAAGAAAGATATATATAACTTAAAAATTATATCATCAATTAACTATTACAATCAACTTGCCCTTATGTAACATTTTATAGTTTTGTTTTATTATGTGCCTGCAAATTCAGCATCTCATTTTATCTTCAGGGCATCTCACTGAGTTAGGTGTCATTATCTTCATTTATAGAAGTATAAAGTAATGTTCAGGAAGGCTAAGAAAATGACGCAAGGTATTAGTGACAGAAGTTTTAGAAACTCTTCTGATTTCTTTATACCTCAGCATTTCTTCATTAAAGAGCCATAATATTTTTGAACTGAAAAAAATAATTTTAGGCCAAAGAGAGAACAACAAAAAGTTATCTCATTATAGAAGATTCAGATATGCAATGCAGTATACAAAATTATTTCGGTTTCTTCTACTCACAGATGATCATCAGCAGTGAGTAGCCACTTGTTACCCTATCTAGTTCAAACCAGAATGGAGAATCAAGACAGACGGCTTTAAAAGGAGGAGCAAATTACTAGATCTACACAGAAGTTCATGGTGTATGTCTCCCCAAGGCCAGAAGGCTGGCATAGCTGAAGATGAGTGTCTGTCTTGCGTCTGAGGGAGGAAACAGCATTCCACTCCGCACTTTCATTATGCTTCTGGCTTTGAGTGCCAACTATTCAGGAGGTTCCGCCATTACCGCAGGGGTTATAAAGGTACTGCAAATGCTCTATTTAAAACCAGGCTTCGTGTGTTCAAAAAATAGCCTTGTGGGGCTTACTAAAATGGTTATATTAAGTCTGAAAAGAAAGAAAAGTTTGCTTTTAATTTATGGAGTGGTTACTCTTGTGAGAAACTGTGTGTGTAAAGCTGAGATAGAGCAGCTGTAGCCCCTCCGAGGGCTTACAGTTAAAAGGTGAAGGGAGAACAAATTACCCCTTGCCAGGCACTATACATCCACTTATAGTAGAAGTATGTAAAGATGGCTGAAGGGGGCCATTTGCAAGGGGAAATTCTAACTATGGGTTAGAGGATGAGGCAATGTGGGAGAAGGTGTTCTGGGCAGAAGAATCATCCTAAATAAAGTCCAAATGCATAAAGTGGCAGCAGCAGTGGCAGCCATGCTGTGTGGTACATATTGGGTTCTTCCCATGCACCAGCCACTATTATGAGTCCTTAATAAGTATTAACTCATTTAATTATACAACTTTATGTGATAGACATCATTAGGCTCCTTTTACAGATAAGGAAACTGAGGTACAGAGATTTTAAATAATTTTCTCAAAGTCACACAGCTGATAAGTAGGGGATCTTGGAGACAAACCTAGGCTGTCTGGGCCCAGAGATCATGCTCTAACCAAAGGACTACCTTCCAGCGGTAGGTAAATATATGGTGTGTTTGTAGAAGGTCTGTTTTCCAGTATAGCTAGACCACAGACCTTCTCAAACATGACACTGCTGACATGTGGGCTGTCCTCTGCATCATAGGGTGTTTAGCAGTGTCTTTGACTTCCACCCCAATGCTGAGCACCAAGGACATCTCCAGAAATTGCCTCATGTTTTCTGAGGGCACAATTACTTCCAGTTAAGTACACCTGGGCTACTATATGATGTGTAAGGTACAAAGATGTGTAAGCCTGGAGAAGAGCAGAAAAAACAATTAGAACTCAGCTGTGAATATTCACAAATTCTCTTCTGAAGGCTATAGGAATCTACCTTATAGAGATAAAGGGGCCAATTGGGGTTTAACAACTGATGAGTAGCAGAAAAGATAATATGTAGCAGCATTAGGGCAGGAGGTATTGTCAGAGACTCTACACTTATTTATTTATTTTTTATACTTTAAGTTCTGGGGTACATGTGCAGATCTTAGCTTAGGAAGAGGATATGTCTGTAGACTTTATAAAAATCTACGCTCAAAAATCCCAAAGCTACTGATGGCAAAGGGTAATCTCTCAGAACAGTGGAAAAGTTCAGGCAACCACCTCACCTTAGTGGTCCCTGGGCTACAGTCAATCCTGACCTGAAAGCTCAAAGCTCGGAGTTTGATTTCAGGTAAGAAAGATGCTATATCTGGGGAAAAACTGACCACCTAGTTCTCTGAGAAAGCCCCATCATCAGACCCCAGGTCACGATGTAAATGTGAACATAGTTACATAAAGTTTAGAGAGGATATCTCTACAGAAATATTTACTAGAAATTGGTGACAATAGGAAAAAATGTATTCTCCCTTCAACTCTCTACATACACATTTCAAACCAAAGTATTTAGAGCAGCTCTTATGATCAGGAAAAAAGTCTATCTACTTTCTAAATTCTATAATAAATGAGTTACTTTTATGAAACATTTTTTTTTACTTTGAAAATTTGTGATTCAGATTGATCTCATTTGAACTATACCGCTGGTGGTGAGTAGACAACACTGACCTAATCATGAAATTCATCTATTTTCAAAAATCAGCTTTTTTTTTTTCCTGCTACTTGTTTTTGTTCCTTTTTTTTTTTAATCATGTTATTGGGAAGGATTACAAAGAAGTATTTTCTTAGCCCTCTTTATAAGACTGCTATGAGCGTTTTTAATTTAGTGCAGTTCTAAGCTTCCAACCAACTTTATAGTTTCAAAACAGATTTTTTTTTTCTTACAAAGAGTAACTTGATTGCCTAAAAACAGTTATCTGATCCCAGAGGAAGCAAGTGAGGTATCTTTGACTAGAGAGCCAGTCTAGGGTCAGAGTTACAGGCCTTGGAGTTGGACCAGGTACAACACTGAAACAAACATCTTCTATCTAGGTTGCCTCATCTGTCAACACAGGGTTTCAGTACCCTCTGTAAGGAAGTTATTTCAAGACTGGGTAAGATGGCACAGACTAAAGTCCCAGGATACGATCTGATGCATAGCTGATACTCAGAAATTGGTATCCCTTCTAAACCAGCATTTAGGAGAATCGTCTACTACTTTTGGGAGATCAGATCTCCTTTGGAACCTCTTAGAAATCTTTTGTGTTCAAATAAGAAAACAACCTGCTTTCAACAAGGGCATATCCCCACAACTCAGTGAATGTCCCTGAACTCAAGGCAGAAACCTGCCCCTCTCTCCCAACAACACATCTCTGTGGTCTTTCAATGACAGCCAGAAGAACTGTTAAGCTGGAATTGTAGGATCTAAGCATCTCAACGTCAGCACTTCTCCTGGGAACACCACCAAGCTCTCAGCTTGCGGTGTAGTAAAGAAAATAGGTAACAGAGAAAATTGTCTTCAACAGCTTTGTTTTTAAAAAGATACTCAAATAGAGTGTCTCAGTCTAGATCAGTCATTCAGCTAAAGATTTAAAATTTTAAACAGCTGCAGTTTTTTTTTCCCAAACTTGACAGTTTGTCTTTGAAGGAGATTGCTAAAGCTTTTACATTCTTCATAAATAGTAAATAGATTTAGTCATATATATCCTGTAATATGTGCTTTGTTCCTTTTATTCAGAAGCAAGTTGTAATTTCTGATTAAACACAATAAATCATTATACAACAGCCATTATACCGGATAACAGCCACCAGGAAATGCAGTTTCTGCACTGATGAAAGGTATTTAAAGACATGAAACCCCAGACATCTGCCACACATTGTTAGGAAAGAAAGGACACTGACAAGTATCTTGTGGCATTTTAAGGACAGCCAACAGCTGGCAGGAACGTAAATAGTTTTAAGAGATAGCAAATTCAGATCCTGGGATTAGGTGATCAGTCCTCATCTCACAGGTCATTCTTTCCTTCCCTTCATAGGTGAGAAGCTTTTTTCTTCAAGACAGTTGTTAACAGAAAGCAAGCATCCAGAAAGTGCAATCAATAAAATCCCATAAGGGCAGTGAAAAATAAAGCCCCTTTTTTTCCCTTTTGCCCAGGGAACAGATGCATGAAGTTGTTTAGAATATTTGGAGACTGCTGATATAAGATGTAGAATTGGCACCATGAACATCCTGACATGCTTGGGATTGGGCATGAGTAAGAAGCTTTGGCATAATGATAGAGGGGATCCCCTTGGTACACTGCCCAGTCTGTCCGCAAAGATGCTTTTCATTCCCAATGCCATTAATTGTCCTTGACCACTGGATGCCTGGTTCTGGAAGCTCATACTGAAGATACACGTGGTTGCCCTTATTTCAAGTTGTCCCTTCAGGCCTCAGTAAGAATTGAAGGAGTGTAATTAAACTGGTGGTAGTAAGGTAGGAGCTTCACTCAGAAAACTCCCTTTTGGCCAAAATAATGGATGGTCAGTTTACAGGGATTCCTAACAGAGGTTCTTCACTAGAGATATTTGGAAACGGAAGACTAAATTGCACAGAACACAGTATGCTTCATGCATTGAAGGGCTGCTAAGCACTGATCTTCAATTAGACATTTTCAAACACTAAGCTCCATGACAGTGGGAACCATATGCCATTGCATCTTCATCAGCAAGCCTATTGTAGATGGGCAATCCATTTTTTACACAATCATATAAAATACAAGGGAGTTTCAATGCATGCATTTTCAGGTAACATGTATTAGACCACATGAAATCTATACAGAAGAAAAGGGAGAGCACAGGGAAGAAAGAAAATTAAAAAACTGTTCTTCCTACTTTCCTTGTCCAACCCAGAGTCAGGCCTCCATTTCAAAAGGAAAACTGAAGCCTCAATTAAACTGCAAAGAGAAACCAAGTAAATAATTGTGAACCCTTCAGCTACTGAAGACTCAGGCCTTATTGATTATTAAATAAGACAATGCTTGTCAAATTTTAATGTCCATAACATCACCCAAGGATTTTGTTAAACTGTGGGTGTACATCCAATAAGTTGTGGAGACACCACATTTTTCACAGTCTCCTGGGTGATGCCCATAATGCGGGTCTTGGGAGCACAGTCTGGATAATGCAGATTTAAAGGATTCTGAAAGAAATTTTGAAATGTACAGCCTTTGCCACGTGTGCTGATTTAAAAACCTAACCCCTATGGCAGATGTGAGTCCACTAGTTATGAACATTTTACTCTGGCTTCAAAGAGCCATCATTAACTACATTAAAAATGAAATGTGAAAACTTGGTGCAATTCAATTGGCTATTGTTATCTGAAGGTTTTTCTGTCTTAGCAGAAAACAAAATATACTGCAAGTTATAAATTCACTTAAAAGATGCTTTAAGTTACTCATATAAGCACAATGATTTAAAAACACATAAAGTAATAAAAGCATAAATAATAAAATATTCAAACTCCATCTGTACTGTCATATATACTGATCTTAATTACAGGCTACAGATTTTCATCTAATTGCTAACAGTAAGTCAGCTCTGGAATAATTAGGAAGAGGAGGGGATGCAACTTATTGGAACAGACTCAGAGTACAAAAACACTTCTTTTTTCAAATGTCACTGTGACATTTAAAAAAAAGACAAAGAAATACAAAAGAGAAAGACAGTCATAACAAAAATTAATGAAAAAATTAACCCAACATTAGGATCTAGTGGCAAGATGATCACTAGCTAAAATATGGATATTCTATCTCTGTGGTTCTCAGCAATGACTGCTCATTTGAATCACTTGGACACCTTTTAACATACACCTGTCCCTAGGCTCCATCACCCAGGATTCTATGTAACTGGTTTAGGGTAAGTTACATACAGATTTAAGTTTAAATATCTTCCCAGGGGAATCTAATGTCAGCCACAACTGAGAAGCATTGTTTCAATGCAGCACTGCTCTAATGTTCTCAACTCTGATCTCAGGACCAGAAGCATCTGCAATGTCTGTACACTTATTAATAATTCAAATTTTGGGGTCCCATTCCAGACCTGCTGAATCAGAAACTCTGAGGTTGAGATCCATTAATCTGTGTTTTAATGAGCCCCCCAAGTAAGTCTAATGCATGCTACTGTAAGTTCTTTCCTAAGAAAGACAAGGGTCTTCATCAACATTCTCACTAAAAAATTCTTATGGGGATTCATTGAAAGATTTCACATTAAGACTTTTTTTTTTTTTTTGGTGGAAAGCCCACAACCCAGGCTGTGGTGTTTATTCTAGAGACAGCTCTGCCACTTCCAATCTGGGAGTTTCAGCGATACAGAGGATCTTAGGGTTATTAAAGATTTGATTGCAACTGTGCCAGTCTAAAAATGTGATCTTCCATAATATGCTTGAATACTTCTAGTAATAGGGAACATACTACCATCTGGCCCAGTCTTTCCCATTTGCTTACTAGGCACAGGTGCTATATCATGCTTTTTACAAAGATCATTCATTCATGCTTGACAATTACCCTTGAGCTAGTTGTTATAATATACATTTGACACCTGCAGAAATGGAGGCTTAAAGAAGTTGTATAATTTACTAAGGTCACATGGCTTCTTATAAAGGTTGCACCAAGTTCTGTATCTTGAGGCCACACACAAAATTCATTTTCAAAAATGATTACCAACAAGCTGTTTTCAAAATGAAACTGTCTCTTCATACTATCTTGTCTCCAAAATAAGTAGCTCTTGTTCCTTGCAGCCAATTTCTAACCCTGTCCATCATTTCTGCTGGGCTCTATTGACCAGCACACAAAATAGATTTAATAGGTCATTTGTGCATTCCAAGCATTCATTAAGACAGTGATTTTTCCTGTTTTAGTTCATACAAAAATGGTAATATTGATAAAGCACATTGGGTAAACTGGAGAGGATTTTGGGAAATTATGTAAAGCTTGCTGAAAAAAGTCACATGTTATTTAAGTATGATTACTAATTCAAAAGTTTTAAAGAAGTGATTGAATATTTATTTTGTATCAAACTTCAAAACCTAACATTTTCCAAGTTTTGAAAGAAAACTCAGGCTTGCTTCCATGAACAGCTATTGAACATCAACTTTATGTGGGTTATAAAAAAATTGCTGGTCAAGACTTTTTGGTGATACTCTCTTCTAAATCTTTATAAAAAGCATAAATGAAAAACTTTGAGTGAATGATAAAAATTTTGAAGGTTTTTTTTTCTACAATTCAGAAATGTGTAACAGTTGAATTTATATTTGAACAATCCAATAGCTTCTCTTTTATTGAAAAATATATTAAAATATCTTTTGATAGTATGAATGAATTTTGAATCCTAGCCAAGCATTTTTTTCTTTCTAGTTTTTAAAATAATTTGCTGAATACATTGCATTATTGCAGCAGTTGTCATGCAGCTAGACAGGACACTACTAAAATGGTACATCAGTTGCAACAGAAAGAAGTATTCAATATATATGTGAACACAAATATATGGATCAGCAACTGGACCTAGACCTGCCAGAATGCTCATCCAGCCACCTTTCCATGATGTCCCCAACTGCCTGGCTCTCTGGGCATATCCTGGAGATCCATACGGCTCTTGTTCACCATGGGCAGTTGAATACATGTACTGAACCTCATGTCCAGGTGGACAGAGTACCTTCTTGGCCACACTTTATGGCAAAATAGCAAGAGCTGGATATTCTTAATTTTTCTGCTTAACTATGGAAACCCTGGGACAAATCACCAGTTCCTTCTCTGTTGAAGCCTTCAAGAGAGCCCAGACCCCAGACAAGACTTCTGATGGCTTGACCTGTTAAGCAAGGTTACCCCAGGCCTTGACTAGCCATGCCAAGGTCTAGAGGGATCAGTATCTCATACACTCTACATATTACTGAAGCCCAAAATGACACCACCTTGGCCAACTCTCCTACCCATGTCATCCTTGGAATGTCAAGGGCTCTCTTTTTTAAAAAAAATGTACAGGGAAAATCAACCAGGGCAAAACACATCTGAAAGAACTTCTTAGATACAAATGATGATTCTGGGTGGCAACGTTTAGTCTATGATTACTCATTCTAACTAATAACTTAAGAGTGGAAGCTGCTAGCATCCTACCTCACAATAATTATCTAAACAAAGTTCATTCTGAAGCCTAACTGCATAAAAATGACATGAGATCATTGTGAAAAGTGCAGAACCAAGGATCCACCCAACTCCAAAGCACTCGTTCTAGCTGGGGACACAGGTTACCAATTGATAACAAATACAAAACTGCAACTGTGAAAAACCTCTGAATTAGAAGTATAGGGAATTATAAAACAAAGCTACAGAGGTCAGAAGCAGCTTCTTTTTCTCTCTCTTTTTTTCTGATGTGGAGTCTCGCTCTGTCACCAGGCTAGAGTGCAGTGGCACTGTCTTGACTCACTGCAATCTCCACCTCCCGGGTTCAAGCAATTCTCCTGCCTCAGCCTCCTGATTAGCTGAGACTACAGGCACACACCACCACATCCAGCTAATTTTTGTATTTTTAGTAGTGACGGGGTTTTACCATGTTGACCAGGATGGTCTTGATCTGTTGACCTCGTTATCCGCCCACCTAGGCCTCCCAAAGCGCTGGGATTACAGGCGTGAGCCATCACGCCTGGCCCCAAAGCAGCTTTCTTAAAAGAAAGGTTTGCATGAACAATGTATAGGCATTAGTAAACAAAACGTGAGTGGGAAAGCTAGGCAAAGAGAACTTGTGTAAAGACCATGCTGTAGAAATATGGTAAATGTAAAAGACTGAAGAAAGGCCAGTGTGACTAGAGAGAAGAGAGCCACAGGGAATGTGGTTCAAGATAAAGCCTGGGACATTGATATGCATCAAGTGGCACCAATATTTGCAGACAAATTCAGGAATGTTTTGTCTTTATTCTAAGAGCACTGGGAGGACATTTAAGAGTTTTAATCACAGAAGGTGAATGTACCATGATCTAAATTATGTTTCTAAAATAAATCACTCTAGCTGACACATGGAACAATTCAGCTTGAAAATATTTTATAAGTTGAGGTATCAGTGTTAGCTTTGAGTACAGAGTTGGTGGTAGAGATGGAAAGAAGTAGAAGGAGATAAACGATGTATGAGAGGTAAAAGCAACAACACTGGTTTCAACTTTCAATTCCACTTCAGCACCCATAATAAATCCCATTGACTTGAACTTCAGACCTTACATACATACTCAGATTGACTTCTATACCCTTAGGCATAGAAAACACAAGTGGGTTGGTTATATCTTTTTAGAGCCATATTCCCTAAATTAAGTTGATTGTATTTTTGATCATTTATCTGTATTATGGAAAAGAGGAAAATTTCTCCAATACACAAGGCCATTATTTTGAGATCTTTTCAAATATATCTCTGTCTATATATTACATGTATGACCCTATGCATAAAGTTGTATTTTGTATGTGTGTGAAGAGTTTAAGCAAGCTACAAACTTTAAAAGGAACACTCCCTAAAACTATCCCCAATTACAAGATTGGGGAGGAGATTTTTTGAAAACTACTGTAAGTTTTGGTAATAGCTTAGAAGGAATCACAAAATTCAGTGAAAGCTGTTATACTTACAATTTGTCTCCAGGGAAAGGATGTAGATTAAAATCTACCAAGAGAAGTGCATGGGACAGGGTTCAAGGGAAGTGTCAAATGTGGAGTCCTTTCCACAAGGAGTCATAGACATCTTACTTTCCTGTATCTTTGTGTGACAGTATGTACAGAGTATTGCTAATCAGGAAAGCTCACTGAGCCTCAGAGTTCTGAGTGTTTATTGGTGCTCTATTATGTTCACATGATTGATTAATTGCCTCTGTGGTTGAACTCAGTCTTTAGTTTGACGGACACCATGTGACCCAAAGCTTCTGCCATAAATCACAATGTGGTCTTTTCTGCATGACCAATCACCACCCTAAATCACATTGTCACTGTCTGGCTAGGAGGAGACACACAGACCAGTGAAGATCATCTCCCAAGAGCCAGACCTCTCTTTGGGAAAGGTTAAATTCTTTATGTATAATATACCAATAACATCAAAAATAAATGATTTATGTGACTGACAGTGAAAATGAAGTTAAAAATTAATACTGAATTGAAATGAGTATAAGCTTATAGAAAAACATGCTACTTTTCTCATAATAAGCAGGTTAAATTAACTGAAGTTACATTCTAGCTTGCCCAGAACTAAGTTTTGCACCACTTAGATAAAAAACTTCTTTCTCTATGTTTCCTCGCTTGCTAGCCTCAAAAATACTATCTTGTTGCCAAGTAAGAGAAAAATGTATTTCTTGAGAAGATTGCCAAGAAGAGAAAGCTGGGCTACATTTCAGCATTAACCTTTCTCTACAGTCTGAGTTTCTTGGTTTAGTCATTTCTTGCCTACTGAGTCAGTTAATGGGCCAGATCCTAAGGTCTTCCCTTCCTGTATCTGAGGAAAAGTCACAAGGGAACCGACAGGCAGGTTAATTTCCTGTTTAGCATGACTACCCACGTATGCTTCGCCATTCATTACAATGGAGCAGTTTCCATGGAGACTGACACTTGAATAATGCTTAAGTGACAGCACAATCATCAAGAGCACCATGTTAAGTTGGCACAGTCATTGGTTTCCCATCTATTTTTTTAAAATAATTGAAACAATTTATTTTAAAGGAAAATGAAAATATTATTTACAAAATACCAGCACATGGCCAGGCGCAGTAGCTCATGCCTGTAATCCCAGCACTTTGGAAGGCCGAGGTGGGCGAATCACTAGGTCAGGAGTTTGAGGCCAGCTTGGTCAACATGGTGAAACCCCGTCTCTACTAAAAGTACAAAAAATTAGCCCGGTATGGTGGCATCCACCTGTAATCCCAGCTACTTGGGAGGCTGAGACAGCAGAATCGATTGAACCCAGGAGGCTGAAGTTGCAGTGAGCTGAGATCACACCACTGCACTCCAGCCCAGGTGACAGAGTGAGGCTCTGTCTTAAAAACAAAAACAAAACAAAATAAACAAAAACAAACAAAAAAAAAAATTGCAGCAGATGGTGGAGCCTTTAAGATTACCAGAAATTTCCAAAATCTCTTAGGTCAGATGCCTCCAAAACAATCCCAGGAACTAGTCTACAAGTCACTGTCTCTCCCACAAAAATTTCAAGCTCCTTTTGTCCTCTCTTTTCCTATGAGCTCTCTGGCCAAGCCAGAACCATTGCACATGTGTATTTACTGTGCTCTCCTGTGCTGTATGCTCACAGTTTGCCCCATGTGCCATTTAACTGCATTCTTATCAGAGTTCACTTTTATGGAACCACAATAGAAAATATTGCTGTAAAGATTTCCTTTTTTTTTTTTTTAAACTTCCCATGCTCTATAAAGCAAGCCCTTTTTTAACTTCCAAATTCAGAAGATTAAATTTTGAGTGCTTATGAAATTGAGAATATCATGGAACACTCATCTTGGTTAATTTTGTATAATTATAGGATTTTACAGGATATAACTGGTTTCTGTCATTTTATATGCTTCACCAAATCTTTAATTTTTGAGCACATGCTTTCATGTTCTTTGTTATAGAAAGCCTACCTTCCTTAAAAATATGAATTGATTTAAGGTTAATATGCAGAAGACAGTCATCAAATAATAGTATAGGTAAGCAAACATGGCAAAAAAAAAATAATGATAATAACAAAGGTGGTAGATTGGCCAGTTGCGTGGAAATCACAGAGTGCTATAGGTGCAGGGAGGAGAAAGGTCCTCATTCTGCCTGAGCCAGAGGAGGCTTCCTGAGAGAGGTGGCACCTGATCCGTGTCTCAGAGTGATCAGCTTTGACAGAGAGGAAGGTCATGGTCTGTTGGAGAACCCAAAGGGCAAGGTGCATTTAACTTTATACAGGTACAGGGACAGGAAGGTAATAAGGTTTGGAGAGCTAGCCTAAACTTTCATTCACAGGAACAAAGGAGTTTGCCAGGAAGAGGGACAGAAGCCAATTGGGATGGAGAGTTTGAAGGCAGTAATAGAGGTTGGAAATCAGTCACTCGTAATAGCATGGCATCCCAACATTCTGTGGTTGGATGATCTTCCCTAGCTCTCTCAGCAGCCTGGTAGGATCCCAGGGAAGTACTTCAGATGAGATGTGAGATGGCTTGGGGGTAGGGTGGAATTTCTTCACCAGAAAAAATAAATGCAATTTATACATAAATGTAAACAAATATAAAAATATAAATATTAATAAAATATATGTATTATATGTAATTTTAAAATTGTGTATGCATATAAAATTGAGAATTTGAAGACTGTGTAAAAGTGAAATTGAAAGTCAATTCAATCACTATGTCTTGTTACTTTTACCTCTGATACATTGTTTATCTCCTTCTACTTCCTTTTACCACTTCTGTAGTCAAAGTCACATCCGTCCTCTGAAAAAACCTCAACAGGTTATCCTGTTTCTTTTATTCAACCCATCTTTGGCAAGTGGTCCCTAAGAATTAGACAAGATGGTATCCATGATAAATCCTTACTCATGTGGCATTTATGCTTTCATCAAAATTAAACATAATTTAAACATAAACAAATATGAAAATACAAATATTATATAAAACATGTTATATATAATTTTTAAATTGTGTATATGCATGCATGTATATGTTTTTTACAAACTTTGATAGAAGAACAGTCTAGGGTAATCAGGAAGTGGACCGGGGAGTGAGGGGATGTGGGTGGCTGAGTGGGGTCCTCCCCTCGGTGTCAACCACGACAAGTTCCCCATCATCCATTGTACATTTTGGGTTCCCCAGTAGGACTCATTTGAGTAAGGCTTCCAAACAACTGTGAAGACTTCTGCTTTCAATAAGCAGTTCAATATTCTTAAACTCAAGGAAAAAAATCAACAAAGCCCCAAACTCCTTGTGTTGGTTTGGAAGAACTTGTGTTTCTGGAGTTGGGGAGCAGGGAATGTGCCCGATTATTCCTAGACCCCTTTTCTCCATTATAGGAAGCTGTCTTCCACAGAAGACCATGAGTTTCAGTGGAGACAGACAACAGGCTATCCAGGTCTACCTTTCATTCCCCGTGTTTCAGCCTTGGAATGCACATTAGGCCCCCTCCTGAAGCAAGTTCCCTTTTTTTTCCTTTGACTTGTAGGGTGCTCCAAAAATTCAGACAGGCCATGGGTGGGACCTCTGGAATCTTAATGCTGCCCCACTGTTTGTAATTATAAATATAGTATATAAGTACTATGCATAAGTATATATATGGTGTATGTGTATATGTTAAATATAAACATAAAACTACAGCATAAAAGGTATACTATTCTTAATAGTGTAAGAATTATACTATTGCTTTCATTTTAATTTGGGTTTATATTTTTTAAGACTTACACATGGCCAGACGTGGCTCACGCCTGTAATCCCAGCACTTTGGGAGGCCGAGGCGGGTGGATCACGTGGTCAAGAGATCGAGACCATCCTGGTCAACCTGGTGGAACCCCGTCTCTACTAAAAATACAAAAAATTAGCTGGGCATGGTGGCGCGTGCCTGTAATCCCAGCTACTCAGGGGGCTGAGGCAGGAGAATTGCCTGAACCCAGGAGGCGGAGGTTGCAGTGAGCCGAGATCGCGCCACTGCACTCCAGCCTGTGTAACAAGAGCGAAACTCCGTCTCAAAAAAAAAAAAGACTTACACACATATCTCTTCAAATAGCACATTAGATATCTGTAATCAGACTCATTATGAAGGCAAAAGAATACATAATGCTAAAGATATGAAGCTATTTTCATTAAAAACAAAACCCAAAAACTTCAACTTGAAAATGCCACAGAATTTATTTTTTGCCCTAGCAAAAGATTTTGCACATAGTGCAGCCCTGTCACTCACAAACACAGTAATCGCTGGAGATTACCAGTCATTTTCATTATAGGTAATTTCAGGGTGCCTTGTTTTGCCTTGTCACTCATGTTCCTGGAAACTTGCCAGATCGTGCACGAGGTGTATATCAGGAAACCAACCTGAGCCCCATACGGGAGGATAAATCTGAGGCTTCACTGAGTATTTCAGACCAGACAACATCTACCTAAGTAATGACAGGGTGGAGGAAGGTTGAGGCATTGGTCCTGCCCTGGAAAACTTTATAAACCACAAGATGCTGGGCTCTTTCCTTCACTGAATACAATATATTGACCCAAACTCATCAGCATGGGGTATAAAACTCTTGCCCTAGTCTAATCTCTCCCTTCTCAATGCCGTAATCTCCACCCCATAATGTGATATCGTATTTATCCCTTCAAGTGTACTACCCACTGTCTGTGCCAAGTTCCTCCCTACCCTTTTCACCTATCTCTACCTCACGTTGGTTTCAGCACTCTGCTCAGATTCATTTTTATCTGGGCATGTCTCTGATCTTAACTTCCTAAGTCAGGAATATCCCTTTGATGCTCTCCTACAGCCCATAACCTGCCTCTCTCACATTTTTATTCTGGTTGCTCTTTCATTCATTCAACCCATCCTTGGCAAGTGGTCCTCAAGTATTAGACACAGTGGTATCCACGATAAATCCTTACCCATCTGGCACTTACATTTCAGTGAAAAAGACAAAGAATATGTATGCAGAAAATCCTAAGTGCAGTATATCAAGATAGAGTGTGGCTGGGGTTGCTATTTTCAATAAGATGTCCCCGAGGAAATGACATTTGAGATGAGACTGAATGAGGAGAAGGTGCAAACCGTGGGAAGATACCTGGGAAGGTATTTCAGGCAGTGAAGATATGATTCACATACAGGAAGTGCAAAGGCCCTGAGGCAGGTACAGATTTAGTGGGCACCCAAATGGCAAGGAGGCTAGTGTAGTGAGTGAGCAGGAAAGTGGAACAGAATGAGGTCTGAGCTGCAGGTAGAAACTGGCCCACTTGGCAGTAAGAAGAATTCAGTCTATGTTCCAAAGATTAAGGGGAAGCCATTGGAGCCTTGTAATCAAAAGTATAATGTGATCTACGCCACCTGTAACTCCTGTTACAGCATTTCTCAAAGACATGGTGCCTGAAACTCAGACAGCACCAAAGCTTTGTACTCCGAATCAGTGAATCAACCACTGACCTTTGGCCAGGCTCCCTATCCGCATTTTTTCAGTTCTCTCGATGCCTTGCCTGTGTATAACACATACGGCACTGTCACCACCCTCACAGATGCCTTTCAAAGATCAGCTCCAGCCAAACAGAAATGTCTGTGAAGAGCAGAAACTGACAAGCCGCTCCAAGGTGTTTTGTATGCTCCCAAAACAGTGAGCACAAAGACAGTCAGCTTACCTCCTGTTCTTTCTGTACCCACTTGAGCTACATTGTAACTAAACTAATGAATAGGCTCAAGAAGACATTTCAAGATTTTTGCAGTTAGTGACTATCATAAAATGAGCATTTCTGCCATCATGACATATGAATGAGCCACAGCAGACTGCACTGTACCCACCATAGCTCTTTTTCCTTTGACTTATGGGCACTCCAGGAGAAACTCAGTCTCCCTAGCAGGGTATGCCTTCCTGTTCCCCATGCCAGGGTCAGTGGAGGGGAGTGCCAGACAGAAGGAACCCAGCTCCATCTTCTGCCATTTAGGAAGCTTTGGGCAAGTGAACCTTTCTAGGCCTCACTTTTCACGTTTACGAAAATGAATGAAAGTAAACCACATCTTTCTCAAAATGTGTATTATATAAATAAGACCTATGAAGTGCACGACATTTATTAGATACTTTGTTAACATAGATTGGGTGGGGGCTATAGGACTGTGCTGGGGTCCTGACCTGATGGCATCCCCAGCAGAAAGGCCTATTGTGTAAAGATGACTTTCTCTCTCTCCCTCCTCCCTCTCCTTCTCTCTCTCACCCTTGAACTTTTTTTGTTGTGTCCTTCCCTCTCCTCCCACCCTCACCCCTACAATTTCTTTCCTTCCCCCTTTCCTGAATTACAGTAGATCCAAGTATATTTTTACTTAATAACAGGCCCCACCAACTGCTGGTTTCCTTAAATCTCACCCTGGTTACGTATTCGGTTTTATTTTGATTTTTTCTTAATTTTTTTGTAGTAAGAACACAAATTAAGATCTACACACTTAACAAAGTGTTAAGTGTATGATCCTGGCCTATCTTAGCTTTCCTGTGTTACCTGAAGAGAGTATAATGAGCTGGATGCCATTCTGAAGGCTAGAAGTCTGAAATCAAGGTGCTGGGAGGCCGTACCTCCTCTGAAGCCTCTAGTAGAGGTCCTACTTATTCTTTCGGCTTCTAGTAGCCCCAGGTGATTCTTGGCTTGTACCTGCATCATTCCTATCTCTGCTTCTGTCTTCACATGGCCTTCCCACTCGGTGTCCATCTGCCTGTGTCCAAGTTTTCTTTTTCTTGTAAGGATGTCAATCACTAGATTAGGGCCTACCCTCATCCAGTATGACTTCATTCTCACTTGGTTATATCTACAAAGACTCTACTTCTGAATAAAGTCATATTCACAGAAAGAGAGAATTAGGATTTTTTTTTTTTTTTTGAGACATTCTTGCTTTGTCACCCAGGCTGGAGTGGAGTGACAAGATCTTGGCTCACTGCAACCTCTGCCTCCAGGTTCAAGTGATTATCCTTCCTCAGCCTCCCAAGAAGCTGAGATTACAGGTGGCCGCTACCATACCTAGCTAATATTTTTGTATTTTTAGTAGAGACAGGGTTTCACCATGTTGGCCAGGCTGGTCTCGAACTCCTGACCTCAAGTCATCCACCTGCCTCAGCCTCCCAAAGTGCTGAGATTACAGATGTGAGCCACTGCACCCAGCCAGGATTTCACTATATTTTGGGGGAGAACACAATTCAACCCATAATGTGGCCTCTGTCAAACCCCGAGTAGTAGTAAGAGTTTAGAGCTCTAGAGCAGATCTAAGCATAAATCCAGGCTCTACCTCCACATTGTACAGCAGCCTTGAATGAGTTCCCTGATCAGAATTTGAGTTTTCTCATCTTAAAACAGGGAACATAATAGCCAGCTCAGAGAGTAGTTCAGGGATTAGTACCAAATCAAGTTCTTTGAATAATGCATGTTAACCACATAACAATTGTAAAGCTGCAAAAAAAGAAAGGTATAAAACAGAGTTTGCTCCCCGCCTGCTCTCAACAGAAAGGGTCATGGATGCATTTTTTTTTTAAAGCAATGTGTTGAATTTGCCTTGAGCCATCCACCCACACATTGCCTGGGAAGTGGAAGCACACATTTAGTCAGTAGCTGATGGGAACAAAAAGGAGGGCATTCCTAAGAAGCATCCACAGAGTCTCTTCTTTCCTGAAAGTGAGCAGAGGAAGTCACTTGCATCAGTCCTTACAATGCAAAATTGGAAGGCAAAACCAGTCTCAGCTAAGCATGCATGTCTGTTTTTGACTTCTGGGTTCTTAAAATCCCATTTCAATGAATATGTCTTGCCAAGGTTATCTAGTGAAAGAAGCTGGGTTGGAGAACAAAACACTCTTCTGTGCCATACAGAAGGCTTGGAATTAACCTGAAGGCTTTATTAAACAAATCAAACCTGGGGAGAAGGTATTTGCACAAGGTCTCTTCACGCATATGTGCCAAAGAGTAGGACAACTGAGGCAACTTTTTCCCTATCTCCAAACAAAAAATGAAACCCAACCTGGATCTCTTCAGTTGTCACAACTTCCCAGATTTAAATAGTCGTGTGAAAATTGCCAGTTCTCTTCTGAACTGTGTGCCAACAAGGCCAAGAGTGATAAACAGAACTTGACAGAGACGTGAATTTCTAGAAATGTTCTCTATTGCCTCGCCAGATTCAATGTTTTGACTGTGGACCAGCAGGATCAGTGTCACCAGGGACTTGTTAGAAATGTATTCACTTAGGTGCCACTGCAGAGTAAGTCAGAATCTGCACTCTAGCAAGATCCCCAGGTGATTCTTCTGCACATTACAGATTGAAACATGCTCTTTGGCATAAGTTTGCTCTCCCAATTTGCCTAATGCTGACTTTGTGTGCATATATCTACTCAGCAGCCTGGTTGTACCAGCCAAGAGCCCACCAGCACATAATTTCCTCTATGGATAAATCATCTATCCAAGAACAGTTTGGGTCCTGTAACAGAGTTCGTTTCCTTCCAAGTCCAAAGGACACCATCACAAACCAGGAGTCTATTGGTGTAACAGTATTAAACTGGAACATAGCTTTGTTCCCATCTATGAAAGTTTGCAGGTGAAAAATGCTAAATTGACCTTGTTCTTATACCAATGGCAATGAACAGTCACTCATCTGGTAGCTTCTCTTCTAAGCCAAAGCAATGGCTGAACCAAGGCTTCTCCTTGCCAAAAGCATGGCATTCACGGCTCTTGCAGGAACATAAATATGCCTTACAATTTGGGAGATAAATAGCCCATTCTTCTCCCTTTCTGCTTCAGTAAGGTTTAAAGGAATTCTCACTGCATGATCCAATGGGAAATTATCTGTGTCACATCTCCTGCTCTGTCTACAACAAAAAGTAAGCAATGGTGGCTGGGTGCAGTGGCTCACACCTATAATCCCAGCACTTTGGGAGGCCAAAGGAGGAGGATTACTTGAGGCCAGGAGTTCAAAATCAGCCTGGTCAACATAGCAAGACCCCATCTCTACAAAAATAAAAAATAAATGAATAAAGATTTAGTCAGACATGGTGGCATGTTCCTGTAATCCCAACTACTTAGGAGGCTGAGTCAAAAGGATCACATGAGCCCAGGAGTTCAAGGCTTTAGTGAGCAATCATCACGCCACTGCACTCCACACTAGAGCAAGACCCTGTCTCAAAACAAACATAAGAAAAGAAAGCAATGGAGGAGAGGAACGGTAATGTATATTTATCAAGACTGACATACTAATAGCACGTGCTTACTAAATGTCTACTAAGAGTCTGTGTTTACAAAACACTTTACCTATATAATTCTTAGCACCACTCAGTGAGAATGTTCTGTTGTTATTCAAGAGTTAAATAAACTCTTATTAAAGAGTACAGAGAGGTTAACCAGCCTGCCAAAAGTCACACAGTAAATGGCAGAACAGGGATTCAGACCCCCAACAGTCGAGTTCCTGAATCTCACATATGAACACTCCACTCATACATCTGGCATACACAGAGAAATAAGTGTGACATAAAAGTTTCAAATTCAGCCTTTATTTTTTCAATCATTTGTCTCTTTCCTATTTCTTCTTCACGTCCTACTGTAAGTTTTTGTCTCTTCTCCTCTGCTCATTTCTACCTACTCCTAAAAAGAGGCTGCAGGGATTCAACAGCCCATGCCTAATCCCAAGCCAGGTTCTCCTCCCCAGTGTTATTCTCTCTCCATCTAATTCCTTATCGGCCTCCTCTCCCACACAACCAGGCCCCCCCCCCCGTCCAAGGAACCCATCACCTGTCTTGAATGTGGGGGTATCTGAGAAAACCAAAGGTCTAATTCAAAGGTCTGAAGCTTTAGCCAATAGAGAGCTTTCTAGTCATGCTGTGGGGGGATGTTTTCCTAGTTCAGAGGCATATGGGATGGATGTATCCATGTCCATTTGCATTCTGCTAATGGCACACAAGCTGTCTCCTCCTTACAATCCATTCTAAAACATCCGCTCCTTTGGCCAGCAATTCCCCACACTCATTCCATAACTAACTTGTTCCATAACCTAAGGGCTGACATACATTTATTGCCCTCATTTCCCTTTTTTTCTGCCTGTAGGAAAAATAATACTTTTCAGAATATGAATTAGAGTTTGTAAATTGAACATTATCCAATACTATTTCCAGCAAAAGTGATACCAATATTTAGTACTTTACTTGTCAAAATTTCAAAGCTAGGGGCATATATTAAGATATTGGAAAGCATCTATAGGTTTTTATGAAAAAGAAAATATGGCACGGACAAAGCAGTGATTGAGTTTTTTCACAGAGTGTCACAGAAGATGCAAAAATGGAATGAAGTAAACAGCCCACGTCTAGCCTGAATACATAACATTTGGACAATCCTACTCCCATGGGTTGAATGATACTGTTGATTTATTTTGTTTTTATGGTTGGCTCTGTTATAGGCATTGATATTTGGGCTGTATTTACAGGACATCAGTACAATCAGTTGAAATGTAAGCAGATTCATTCCAACCAATTCCAATAACACTTTGATTAAGTAAATAGTGAGCAAAGGAAACTGTGTGCTTGAGATTTACTGAATTTTCTGGTTGACCTGGGGTTACCCGAATCCTCCCTTTGTTTCATTTCACATGGCTGAAATCCTTATTTTCAAAAATATATCATCACTTTGCCCTGTTTACTTGATGAGGCATGCTGAGCGTTATGTAATCTATTTTTGCTCAAGTGGGAATTCTGAAAGGGCCTCTGGTTCACTTTTCTGACCACTGGTGCTGACTGTACAAAGACTTGCAGGTATGGAAGGATAGAACAGTGCACATCTTCCTGGGATTGCCTTAATTTCTTCAAACTAGATTGTTTTTCCCTTCCCTTCTCACAATGGTGACTATGACCCATTTTCTTTTTTCCTATCTAAAAACAGATGAATTATAGACTGGTCAATTTTAGTGTTCATTTTGAAATCACCACAAAATAGAAAAGACTTCCAAAACATTTATCTTAAAAAAAGTTAAATCACACAAAGTTATTTTCCAGGAGATAGATCCACAGCACAACCCTCTTGCTGACTGCAGTTTTAGAAAGCTAAAATAAGGTTGATTAAAAAAAATTTCCACAGGTGATTATGGAAGGTCTAGAACTTGCTGGGATGTATTTTTACTCCACCAGGAAACAAAAGAGTCAGCCATCCAGCCATAGGGTTTTCATATTATGACTGTTTCAATGTCATCTCTCCGAACCGGTCTTTAGAGAGGCAATGGATATACTATTTCAAAGGCAGAAATTAGAAAATATAGCAAGCTAAATGGAAACCTGATTCAAATACAAGGTGGCCAAAGGTAAATCAAACTTTTGTCCCATCAACTGATATGTCTTTATTTCTTGATATCTGTTGGCAACCTGTTGCTAGCCAGATGTAATAGCCCATCAGCAACAGGAAGGGAGTCTCCAGTGCTAGACAGAAATGAGATTCCATGCCCCAGTATGAGGTCTCTCAGAGGCAGGGAGGAAGGAGAGAGTATTCAAGATAGAAAATTCTGCCAAAGATGTTTACTATGGACAAACTCTGTTCTCTGCTTTTCAAACCCATTCCTGTGTTTTATCAGAATCACTCACTGTGGTATCAGAGGTATGGTAGGGCACAGCCAGAAGAAAGGACCCTACATGTCATTAAATCTGCTCAGTTCCTTCACCCTTCTGCCTTGCAATATTTTCATTTTCCAAAATAATATGGACTAGCAAGAGTGACATCTCCTATTAAAAGAAGAGGTTTGCAGGATTCAGACATGAACTCTGGAGTCGATGGCACAGATCAGCCAACTCTGGGGCTTTGGGAATTATACTTAACTTCTCTGTGCCTCTCTTTTTCCATCTGCAAAATGGGAGAATGAAAGCATCTTCTCAGGGAGTTGATGAGGCAGTCTGTGCATAGTGCTTAGTACCATGTTTCAGGATAGGACACACTCTATAAATACTAGCCATCACTCCTATTAAGCAAACTCTCTTTCATCAACCATGTAATATAATCTCTTCCCTTCTATTTCAAATAGTTCTTGAGACCTGTCTAGCTTCATCCCATTCTTCCCTCCCCTGTATATTTTTCTTACAATAAACAAATGAACTCTGTAACTCACTGACTGTTTATAAAGGGGTTAGGGATAAGAAAAGAGAAGGCCTTTGATCAAGCCAACACTAAAAAGATTGCAGAAAAATAAGCCCAAGCCTCCAGGAGAGGTCAGACTTGGAAATGTGGCATTAATGGAATACAGCCAAAAAGCAGAGAAAATTATTCACTTCGATACCAGGGAGTTGAAAATGGAGATAGCTCACTCATAGCACACAAAGAATGGAATCAGATATAAAAATGGAAATGTAAAAAGCCAGAAGCCACCCAGCCAGAAGACCAGGCCTACCTGGGGAGGAGACTTCTCCAAAGACCATCTGCCAAGTCAACAGTCTAGACTTCCTAGTCGGGAGGTGGTTGTCATATTGGCCTCCACATCTGCTTCAGGAAACGACTTCCTGGGCAGAAGGTCATGCAGGACTGATTTTTCAGAAATCACTGCCCCTAGAACATCAGGTCTTTGGTGATGATCTTGCTAACATTGGAGACCTTGGTGCGTTCATAAGTGGTTTAGTTCTTGTCCCACTTAGAAGTCTCTTGAAGACTGGTGCGATGCCTCATATGTTTGTGCAACTATCACAGCGCTAGAACCTGGTATAATATGATTCACACTGGAGATTTGGTAAATATTTGTTTTCTGATACTTTGCCTCTTTCTCACAATGAGATGGCTTGAGACGACAGACCCCAGGGTATGGTGACTATCCCAGGGAACGCTAACTTGTCAGAAAAGAGAGTGTTTGTCTCCCTAGCAATACAACAACCCTGATTCTCCTGGACAGCCTGGATATTAAGAATTATCCACGTGGCTGCCACAAAAAACTGGAAGTTTCTCTAAAAGTAAAATATTTCTTTATACAAACTCTATAATCTAGAGATAGATGGCCACTCTCTGAAGTGATATGAAGATCTACTGTTTATGCTCCTGTGTTTTCTTTGCAAAAACGGTCTTCTTACACACTATTACAGTTTTGGAAAGCTTCTCACCAAAGGCCTAAGGGTTTCTTGAAGATCAATATCAGAGTTTAGACCTTTCTCATAAGGAAAAGTAAAGGCTGGCAATCCTAAGTCTTCCATCAATTTCATGTTGAAATGATAACCTACAAAGGGGTTTCAGCCTATAAAACAAGGACTTCCTGTTGAGTTTTTATATGGTCACTCTTCTGAATTCGATTGTCTCATATAGATGGCTAGCTTTTCATAATAATTACGATGGTGATACCATAAAGGAAATGGAGATAGTGGCTGTAGTAGTGGTGATGGTGATGATGATCATAATAAGAGCATATTCTTAAATATTCGGCACTGTACTACACATTTCACATGCAGCATCACAGTGGATCCTCCCAACAAGCACTATGATCATTGTCCTCATCTTATGGACAGTTTAAAGGCGAGAAACCTAAGACCTGATGATCTCTCACAAGATCACAGCAAAGCTTGGATTTAAATCCAGGAACTCTGACATGAGCAGCCTCACCTTAACTATGACTTCATACTGCCTCTCACCTCAGTGACCTAGACAATACCATCCTCTTCTTTTGAGGAATGTAAAGGTTAGGCAATCTTTAACTTTTTTTATTCCTCCAGCCATAACAATTTCTCTAAAGTTCAAGAGAAATTTAAATTTGGCCCGTGATTACATTCTTTATTTCAGATCTTCCCTCCTAGCCCAAACAAATCCTGCATTTATTTTTCAAAGTGTCCATCCTGTACCGGTCCCTGAGGGAGAAGAAAGCTGATGCTGAACAGTGGAATCTTACGTGCCAGGCTTTGTTGCCCGGGTTCACTGCCTATAAGGGTGCTCCTCAGCCTCCTGTAATCTAAATATCCATGCTTACAATTCCACCGCCAACACTCCCTGACCACTTCAGAGAATTTGCTGCTTGCTGCAACAACTTGAATATTCATGGAAGTCGGGGAGAGAAAATTTCAGAAAAGTAATCAAGAGGTGGCAGGTGATAGAGATAAAAAGAACTGAGCAACAATAACGTTGTCCATGACTTTTTGGTATTTATTGTCCAGTCATGTCTGGCACACAGCAGACAGTTTGAAAATGTTTGTTGAATGAGAATTACCTCTGGCTCCTGAGGTCAGCACCTTCTCTCTTAGCCCTCTCTTGTTTTATCAAAACCATGGATTCAGAAAAGGTGGGATATCTGAAATTGAATTGGATGTATTCCTTAACCTCTCTTAGCCTCAGACTACTTTGGCAAAGTAAAGATAATGCTGGTACCTACTTCATAGGGCTTGCTGGAAGGATTGAAAGGGCCTGTGAATATGAAATGCTTAGCACCATTTCCAGCACATAGTAAATGCTCAACAGTTGCTACTACATTCAGAGTGCAAGTGTTTGTACTGTTTATTGCATCATCTAGGACTCATGCTTAAGTTCTTAACAGGATGCATATTTAACTTCTTAATTTCTAGGAACGAACACTATCAAGAGAAAATTTTTTTAGTGTTCCATTATTTTGGCAATATTGATTTCTTTCACAAAGATTCACCCCACACAGTTTTTAGTTTTTGGTCAAATTTTATAGTGTAGACTTCTCTTTGGGATGTAACAAGTTGTTTTGGGTGTTGGATACATACAGTTTCCCGGGAAATGGGGAATTCTGAGTGATCACTGCTGAATCTGATAAGCAACCTAGGCCATATGGGCTCAATGTGTATATACAGACATACACCAGAGATGTGCATGGATAGCTTTGATTGTAGTCTTTTTGACAGAATCAGCTTAGTAATTGCCCCAGTCTTCACTTTATCAATGCAGACACAGATCAATTCTTCACTGCAAAATTGAGTAGTGAATAAACCTACTTCAGCCAATCTGACATTCCTCTAGCACTAATAAGTAGATACCCAATCTATTAAACCAAAATGGACAAAATATTTAAATAAATGGTCATATATAGTCGCCAGCAACTGATTTTGCAAATGGTGTATCACCACTACAATGAGAGTTCTCAAACTCAGTGATTCCCAGTTCCAATACTGCAGAGTTGACATGGTTGTATGCAAGACTAGCAGGAGCCATTGATTATGTCTACAATACTATCCTATATTTCCTGATTTCCCCTTTGAGTCCAGTTGAATAATGCAACCTCTCAAAGCACAAGATTTTGAGGTCAGTCACACTTTCACAGAGGTGGAACAGTAGGTAATGATGGCAGTATGCATGCATGGAAGTGAAAACATGTTGACAATGATTTGACAGGTTCCTTTTTCAGTAAATGAATAGAATGCACTAGGTGCTCTGACAGCTCCTTAAACCTTCTCAAGGACAGTTGCTGGCACCCTAACAGGGTCCAAAAAATAAACAACTAACTTAGTCTCATTTCACAGGCAGGGTGACCTGCTTTGGAAGGACCCCTTTCAGTCAAGGGAAAGTACTTGCAAACACATGTCAGTGTAGTATATGTATGCAGAAATATTCTCCAAATGCATCAGAAGATGAAACATAGCTAAAATATATTGAGTACAAGTTTTACCAAACCCTGTTCTGTTCTAAGTTCCTTAAATAGAGTAACTCCTTCAATCCTTAGAACAAGCTTAGAGTTGTTATACTACAGCACTATTACTTTGTCCACTTTTCAGATGAGAAAATCAAAACATGAAGAGATAAAGTAACTTGTTCAGAGTCACACAGCTGAATGGTGACAATCCCTGTGGGTTTTTTGTTTTGTTTTTTTTTTTGTCAGAGTCTCGCTCCGTTGCCTAGGCAAGTGCAGTTGCTATCTCAGCTCACTGCAATTTCTGCCTCCTGGGTTTAAGAGATTCTTCTGCCTTAGACTCTTAAGTAGCTGAGACCACAGCAACGCACCACCACCCGTGGCTAAGTTTTGTATTTTTAGTAGAGGCAGGTTCACCATGTTGGCCAGGCTGGTCTCAAACTTCTAAGCTCAAGTGATCTGGCACGTTGGCCTCCCAAAGTGTTGGGATCACAAGCATGAGCCACCACGCCCAATCCCTTGTGTTTTACCACTGCTCTGTCTTTCATCCTGATGGCTATTTTGATGGTCACTCCTGAATTAGAGACAGAGTTTCACTCTGTCACCCAGGCTGGAATGCAGTGGCACTCTGAGATGCGTAGAGAAAACTGCCTTGACTATTAATTCTTGGTGGTAGATGTTAGGAGATAAAAGTGTGACAAGCCCCAGAAAAGTTGTGAATTATAAATTTTGCTTTGGAGACAGGAGATTTCAAATTTTTTTATCATGAGACTTCAAACATTCAGAAAAATAAAAAGAACAGTCGTGTTGTCTACCAAGCTTTAATAGCTTTTAAGGTTTTACCATGTTTGTTTCATCTATACCTATGAATTTTTGTTTTTAAACATTTTAGAGTTACCTCCAGATACCAGTATTCCAAATTATTTTAGCTTACCACAAAATACAGCAATTCTCCAACATAATCATAATACCATTATCATATCTAACCTAGTTAACAGTAATTCTCTGATGTCATTTTATACCCTGCCTGTGCTCTCATCTTCAGGATCTCTTTATTCCTCCTGTTGGAAGACACTCCTAAGCTTCCTCAATCCAGTCACTCCAGACTCAATGACTTCAGTCCAGCAAAGTGCTCGCTTTTGTAAGACCCCTGCTAAATTCTACTGATGGGGAATTCCAGGACCTTGTTAGATCCCTCAAATTACATCACAAGTGGTCTGGCCCTAACTGAAAAGAGGAATGGACAGTGTGGGCAGGCCCACTAGACATCACCATAGCAAGCAGAGTATGTTTAAGGAAAGGCTGTAACACTATCAATCTAAAATAAGGAATTTAGGTAGGGTACGATGACACACATGGCTCATACCAGTAATCCCAGATCTTTGGAAGGCTGACATGGGAGGATGACTTGAGGCCATGATTTCAAGAGCAGTCTGGGCCACATAGTAAGACCCCCATCTCTACAACAAATTTAAAAATGAGTCTGGCATGGTGGTATGCACCTGTAGTCCCAGCAACTTGGGAGGCTGAGTGGGGAAGAAGGCTTGAGCCCAGGAGTTTGAGGCTGTAGTGAACAATAATTGGGCCACTGCACTCCAGCCTGGGCAGCAGAGTGAAAGTGCCCCCTACAAAAAAAGATTTTAAAAATAAGATAAAAAATAAGGAATTTGATAGATATCCCTAAAATAATTTAAGTAGTCTAAAACACCTTGAATCTAATATATTTATTGGCAAGCCAATTTCAATCCACCATCGCCTACCTGGATTTTAAGCTTGCTTCAAAGCAACAGACTGGCAGTATGCATGAGAAGAGGACAGAAAGCACATCCACAGAGAACAGTGAAGATGGAAAACATGGAACTGTTCTGAGTCTATTACAGCTGGGCACAGGCTGTGTTGCTCTGATCAGCCATGGGTGCCTAAAGTTGTAGAACCATGCCTGCCTGTATTAACCTCTCTGTCAAATCCCCTATCCATGAGAAAGCAACAATGGAGCAAGGACATTTTTGAGTGAGGCCCACGCCACAGCTGCCCTCAATTTCTTCCCTCAACTCACCATGCTTGAAACATCCACAGCTATAACTGATTTCTAATGTGCTCTTTCATGTATCCAATAGAAGCCACTCTCCTAATTCAGGCATGGAATTCTTAGGAACCTTTTTCATCCATACTTTATCAGAATACAGACTCCTTTCAGCTTTCTTCAGTCAATAATTTTAGATACTCTTCATTGTTCCCTGCAATAAATAACTCTTTTCTTCCCTGATTAGGTAACTAGAAGAAATGCTCAGCAGCTAGGAGAATCAGAGGCTGTTCCTACTCATGGAAGCAGATAAGGACAGCATTGTCAGTTTCCTCAACACTTTGCATCTATCTCAAAAAGGAGGTGACAATTCCGGGTGAAAGCATACATTCAAAGGCACGAGTTTTAAGGAATATAAGACAGAATGTTGAGCTGGGGTCTGTTTGTCATTATTTCCTACTAATCCCAAAACTAGGACCTCTCACCTTTTACCCATTCCGTTATTTTTGTCTTTTTGTTTCTTTAGAGACAGGGTCTCACTCTGTTGGCAGGCTGGAGCGCAGTGGCACAATCATAGCTCACTCACTGCAGCCTTGAATTCCTGAGCTCACTTGATCCTCCTGCCTCAGCTTCCCCAAGTAGCTGGGACAACAGGTGCACTTGATACCATGCCCAGCTACTGGTTTTATTATTATTATTTTTTACAGAGATGGGGCCTTACTTGAGGGCCCAGGCTGTTCTCAAACTCCCAGCTTCAAGCAAAAATACACAGTTCTAAGTCCTGTAGATATAATGTTCACCAAGACAAAACATGAACAGTTTACATTCCAGAGGGCAGACCAAGAAAATACATTAAAATGTAAAAAATTAGAACAATTCAGAGAGTGATAAGTGATGTGATGAAAAATAAGCCGTAATTAACTAGGGAGCTTGGGGGTTGGCAAGTGCTATTTTACAGAAGGCATGAAGGAAGGCCTCCCCAAGGAAGTAACATTCAAATTTAATCCTGAAGAAAGAGAAAAAGCCATCTTCAGGAGTATCTTGGGGAAGAACATTCTGGAACAGATAGTTAGAGGGTATCTCTGCCTCTACAGCCTCTTTTCATCTCCTGCGAATACTTTTGGCCTGGGTTTTATGCAGAAGTAATTCTCTCTGTCTAAGCTTTGGGGCCAGACTCAGAATTCTTTCCTCACTTCTTCCTTCCATTTGTATATTTTCTCGATCCTTTAATTAAATCAGGTCCTGAGACATCACACAGGCACATACACACACAGAAGTAAAGGCCTTGGCTTGGAAGAGCCTGGAAAGGTCATAGACATTGAATATCCTTCTGACCCAGGGCATGGTATTTACATTTTCACTTCTACTTGTCACTGCATCTCAGTGATACTGCTCTGTGGGAGGGAAGCCAACCCTCTGTAGATAGATGTGCCCACGTGTGTTTCTTCTGAGGATAAGCCAACAAGTTCCAGTGTACTAAGAGATGCATGACTTAGTCCAGATTAGTCAGTTACCTGGTTGGCACTGTCCACTTCCTATTTTCAAGAGACATTACCAATCCATTCTCCTTCTGGGACATGACATCATGATTTACGTATTTTAAAAGCTAAAGTTATAAAATAGCTAAATAGAGATATTTAATCGAAAAAAAATTTTCATTCTAACAGGGAAACAAGTCTTTCATAGTTGTATTCAACATATGAATGCCTCAGAAAACATTTTAGGAAGCCATTTATGATATAAGGTAGACACACGTTGTTTGGGGGAAAAAATGAAAACTAGACAAAATTCTTAGGGCTATTTTCCCAAATGCCTGGAAGAAAAGGTGATTTTGTGATTAATAATGAGTCAGAATATGTAACAGTGGTTTTATTGGTCAATCTAACAAAAACAATGACATAAGACAAAATGCAGGGATTAGACTCTGTAAGAGTCACCTGTACAAGAGTCACCTCTTAGAGGCCTCTTCAGAGATTACTTTGCAGGAGCTACGGGACAAAATTGGCAGAACAAGAAATTCCCTTCATCCTAACGAAACTCTAGAAGAAGAAGAAAAGGGATATGGCTACTCAGGCCTGAGAGATAGTCATTGTCATCTACCTATATCTTGTCATTAAAAAAAAACTTAATTTCCTTTCAATATTAAAATATAGCATTATAGAAAATGTAGTTAAAAAGGTAAAATCTACAAAGTAAATGTATAAAATATATAAAGTAAAAAAATTATAATTCAACTACCCTAATAGAGCTTTGTAAGTCTCCCTACTTTTTATTTTGAAAGTTAAAACCTACAAATAGATTGAAATGAATAACAACAGTATGTAATCACCATTCACTAACATTTTGACATATTCATTTTCTCCTTCTCTCTATATATATGTTTTCCCCATATAACTGTTTATAAGCAAGTTGCAGACATCATGACATTAATACTCCTGAATACTTCACCATGTACCTCCTAAGAACAACTTGGTCCTACAAAACCTCAATACCATTTCTCATCCAATAAATTTAATATTGATGTATTATTATTTGCTATGAAATCAAAATATGATTTTCCCAATATGGTCATTTCCTTTTTTAAAAATCTCTGATATAATCAAGGTTCATGCATTTTTAATCTTTTTGTTTCTTCAGTCTCCTTTAATCTAAAACAGTCTCACAACATTTTGTTTTCTTTTACAACGTTGAAATATTTGAAAATGTTACCAGTTTTCTTACGGCCTTTAAAATCTTGATTTATTTTCTTTCATATTTTTGATGCAGTTATAATTACAGAATACTTAAAATTTTCAAACCTATCCTTTTGTAATAGATATTATTAACAATATAGCATAAGCATTTTCCATGTTGTTCCATATTCCTAATCATCATTATCACTTTTGACAGGTTTAAAATGCCCCATCAAAAAAACATGTTAGAATTTAATCACCCTCTAATGTTAGGCATTTGGGTTATTTAAAATTGCAAATTATATTGTACATCATCATGAACATCTTAATGCAGATAACAGGTCCTTTTTTAACATTCTTAATACATACAATTTTTCAAATGCATGTTGCTTGTACTAAATCATAGATTAACTATTTAAGTTTTTAAAAATTATTTTCATTCATATTAAAACAAAAAACAGTAAGATACCCTGAAATTCACTGTTGTTTTAATTTTAATTTCTTTGACTCAAAGGAGTTGCTATTAAATAAATTAACAAATTGAAATATCAGCAGAACAAGAAAGGAATTCTCCATCACTCCAAAGTTCTGGTGTTGAGACTGACACATTAGGTCCCAGACTGAGTGTGATCTGGTCAATTTCATACACAGAAGAGCCTACGTATGAGAAGTGACTTACATTCTCAGCCTTCACTGTCAATGCCAATCCAATTTAATCACATAGGTTTCTGGTCTGATAAATCTTTGCGGACAAAGACATCTTACTCCCACTGTATTCCCAGCAACCTGTGTTTAAAACTTAGTGGATATTTGTTTTACGTCGGTCGAGCTTTGTCTGACATCTCTTATCTGCCCCAGGTCTCAATCTTTCCATCTCCCATGGCCAGGATCCCAAAATACACAGTCCTTGGGAATCTCCAGCCATTTTTAATCCTAGACAGAGTTATAGTTCTGAGGCTCTTATCTTTTGCCTGTCAGGTTATACCCAGCTGGATTCCAAGAAAGGAAAAATAGTTAAGGTTCCCTTCATCTCTTCTCTTTTCCTAGCCAGGAAACTTTCTGGTTTCCTCTCCTTTGAGCCCTTTTGGTCCTCTGAGATCTGCAGTCAAAACAAGAAGCCACTGATCTTAATAGGACTTGACTGTGAAGGCATGCACATACCCTTCTCACATTAAAAACAAACAAAAGAAAAAACAGCTGCAGCCTCAAGGATGCTTTCATAAAAGGACATTGTTCCCAGACCAAACCAAGTCTGGCTACTTGCAGCCCAATAACAAGATGCAGGCAAAGTGAGGAAGAAGAGAGTTTATGTCTGCAACCAGGTACAGGGAGAAGGTTGGAGATAATTCACCTGACCAACTCAGAATCCTAAACTTTTTCCAGTGCTTATATATGTTTCAAACTATATGCCTATGTATAGTATCATACTCGCCAGTGTCTATACCTGATTAATTTTGTTGTAAGCAAAAGGTCAGAAGCCAGAATTATCCCCTAAATCTACTTAACCTGTGAGGGCCCCGGTACTGGAGGGATTACTTCTATCTTATCTTACCTACAATTTGGGTCTGGAGAGTTACTTCAGACCCCCCTCCAAAATTTATTCAACCCAAGATAGGTCCCGGCACAAGGAACACAGGGCTCTCTTTATTATCTTGATTTGCCCCAGCTTTCATAGGAAGCCTGAGCAAGGCTCTTACTGAACACGTTTCATTTCTGGCTTTGGTGCCCAGGCAATGATTTTCCTAGGCTTAGTTATTAACTAAATGTAGGCAGATGCTGCAAAAGTTTGCCTATATAACTGGAGTGTTATGGAGGCCTGTCTGTGTGGCTGTTAGGAAGAACTGGCCTGCTACACCACATGGTGTTGCTGAAAGCAGTAGCATCTCTGTATGCTTGTTCATTTAGAACCTCGCCGTAGTACTGACTCAGAATTTGATTTAACACATAGTCCTAATTATTCCATCAATTCCTAGCTGGTCTTCTTTTTTGTAATTGCCACCTCCTACCTATGGAGATAAGTAAGAAACAGTTATCCTCTCTGCGCCTTGGACAGCAACCTCAGTATGATTTTTGTATTTGCAAATTCACCTACACCCTGAAATTGATTGGTAACTTCAACATCAATACTTACGGTATTTTCACAGCATTCACAGCAATGTACAGTTCAGCAAACTATTTGAGTCACCCAATGCACACATTTGCAGTTGAAGTCAAAAAGAGTGATGCAGCCAGGCACGGTGGCTCACGCCTGTAATCCCAGAACACTGGCAGGCCAAGGCAGATGGATCACAAGGTCAGGAGTTCAAGACCAGCCTGACCAACACAGTGAAACCCTGTCTCTACTAAAAATACAAAAAAATTAGCCGGGCATGGTGGCGTGTGCCTGTAGTCCCAGCAACTCTGGAGGCGAAGGCAGGAGAATTGCTGATCCTGGGAGGCAGAGGTTGCAGTTAGCAAAGATCGTGTCACTGCACTCCAGCCTGGGAAACAGAGTGAGACTCTGTCTTTAAAGAAAAAAAAAAAAAAAAAAGGTGATGCCCTACCTTCTCATTTCAGCTCTCACATTTGAACAAGTGTCCTTTTCTCAGTCTATTTAACACTGCGCTTTTGGATGATGGTTTTACTGTTTAAACTCCCATACATACACTAAAGTTCTGTAACGTATTCCTAAGCACAAGAAGGCTATGATGTGTCACAGCCTTCTAGAGAAAGTACATGTGTTAGAGAAGCTTTTTATAGGCATTCATCAGCTCTGAATTCAGTATTAATGAGTCAACAATATGTATTAAATAAAGTGTTTTCAACCAAACATATGCATAAAATAAGGTTATGTTGTGACTGGAGGCTTGTAGGTAACTAACGCCATATTTGCTCTAGGAGCAGTGGTTCAGTATTCAGTAATTCAGTATTTGTGGTGACTTTACAGACCATGAAAGCCATGAATAAAGAGAAGTGGTTGAATCTACTTTTGTGTTTTTTAAGATCTCTTTCTAAGTAGAATTTAAGATCCACGAAAGCAGGAACTGAACCAGCACGGTAACATGGCTACATCCTGATTGCCTAAAACAGTATCTGACAAATAGTAGGCGCTCAACGGATATGTGAATTGTACTGAACCAGAAACTGTTCAAGAATATGGACTATTTTTTCTTACCTCTGTGCCACTAGCTTGTAGCCAGGCTATGCTAGTACAGTCTGAGCTCTTAGTAAAAGTTGAATAACTGTATAAAGGAATGAATGAATGAAGAGACTATAAATGTCCTATCCAAAAATAGCAAGGCCTGAATTTCAGCAGGAGCTTTTCATCCACGAACACTAATAACATTCTGCTGCTATTTTGTCACTATTGCCTTATTTGTAACATTAGTCTTAAGACAGACTTTGGTTCACAGCTTCAATCTTTGATGTATGATTGCGATGCATTCATAATATCCTCTAGAATGCTCGCATCTATAATATATTGAAATTGTAAAATGCACAAAAGCTTTTCAGTGCCCAAAGCGCATAAGAAAAGTAGAGAAAGCTGATGCAGTAATTTAGTACATATCTTTTTGGTCCAAAGTAAAACATTTACAACATCAAATTACCTAGATTTTAACTTGCCAAGCTTAAAGATGTTTTAAGATAGATACTTTAGACAAAGTATCTATTTTTTCAAATACGTCATTTAAGAATGATGTAAACCTCTGTTTGATGCTTTACATCTTAAAGTACAAATTAGTTTTGTCTTCTTTAAGAAACACTAGAATGTTCATTTATTTTTTAAGAAACACTCACACGTTCTTTAAAAAAAAAAAAAAGACTAGAATGTTCAAATTTCATGACAGAATTGAAAATTGATTTCTCAGTTTAGCCAGGCTGTTTTGGCCATGTTTAGACGAAAAAGGAGAGAGGGAAAAAAATGCTGTGGTTGAAAAGTTACAAAGGAAATCTGAGGAGTTATAATAATGGTTAGCTTTGAATACAGTAAACCCTAGGAGAGCAGTGAGAAAAGGGATGGAAAAAACAGATGGCAAAGCTCAGGAAGTTCCCACAGATTTTTTTGTTCTATTCATCTCTGAGACCCTCCTAGAGCTGACAATGACTTCAGGGAGCAAAGTGAAACTGCATTTGCAAAAGTTATGTTAGTGAGAAAATTCTAACAGTAAGTGAGCTAACTCAACTCCCATCTTGCCTTTCCCTTAATTATTGCTGGGCTATTGGGCCAAGCTAACTTTGGAAAATATTTAGGCTACAATTTAAATAATAATAGGCCTTGCCCAAAACTCAACCACTTTTGTAAAGCTGAAGGGAGGGCACCAGGCTGGGAGATGGAGGAGAGGAGACTGAGTCCTGCTAAGGTGCAGACATGAATGATTGTCAGCCATTATTCCAGAAGAATTAAGACATGAAACATCCCCACTTACACCTGCAAATAACACCACAATTGTAGACTGGTCTTTTGAGGTATCTTTCTCATTTTTTGGTATGTCTGACACTCATGGTTCCCCCTGGATCACTAGCCGCCTCCTACCCCACCCCGCCCAGCTCCTGTGGCCCCACCCAGAAGCAATTTAGTCCTCAGGAAGAAGGCTTTGGCCCACTATTTCATCTCTGTCCCAACCAATCAGCAGCAAGCACCTGTTACCTGGCCACCCCCACCCCTTCCCTTAAACTGCCTTTGAAAAACCCCTAGCCTTGAGCTCTGAATGAGATGATATGAGTGCGAACTCCGTCTCCTATGTGGTGTGGCCAGGCTCGTGTCTATTAAATTCTTTCTCTACTACAATGTCGTGGTCTTTCTTTATGCAGTGGGCAGGAACGGCAGTTACAAAAAGCTATTCTATGGTGACACATCCCAAAAATATTGAGCACCAACTATGCACTGCACACTTCCCAAGCACTGGAAAAAAATTGCCTCTACCATCTGATACTTCAGGCTGTAATATTGGAGACATATATGAGAAATTAGTGCTTCACCCTGGTTGTATATGAGGAGGGAATAGTAGAGAGGTCATGAGAGGCTAGAGAAGGAACATCTCACTTGTCTAAAGGGATAGGAAAAGCCACCTGGGGCAAGTGACTAAAACCAACCAGAACAAGGAACAGGAAACCAATTAAGGAAAAATGGCAGAGAACATTGCAGAGAGGGAAAAACAAGTGTGAGGATCCTCTTCAAAATCATGAACATTCCCCTGTGGCTTCTCAAGTACCATTGCTTTAGCTTAGCATTAAAGGCTTTTTATGAGAACCTCCATTAGAAAGATAAATAATCAGAGGAATTTTGACTTGTTCCATCTTCCATTTCTGGTACTGTTACTGGACCAGACTGTTACTGGTACTGCCTGATCCAGACCCCAAGAGAGGGTTCTTTGATCTCTCACAAGAAAGAATTCAGGGTGAGTCCACAGTGCAAAGTGAAAGCAAGTTTATTAAGAAAGTAACTAAATAAGGAATGGCTAGTCCATAGGCAGAGCAGCCCCAAAGGCTGCTGGCTGCCCATTTTTATGGTTATTTCTTTATTATCTGCTTGATTATTCATCCACTCCTTGTTTAGACCATATAGGGTAACTTCCTGACGTTGCAATGACATTTGTAAACTGGTGGGAGGGTAGCAGCAAGGATGACCAGAGGTCACTTTCGTCCCCATCTTGGCTTTGGTGGGATTTGGCCAACTTCTTTACTGCATGCTGTTTTATGAGCAAGGTCTTTATGACCTACATCTTGTGCGGACCTCCTGTCTCATCCAGTGACTTAGTGATACAGGATTTTTGCTCCTTAGTCCAGCTAAATCCAGGTTCTTATCTCACAACCAGGAAGAATTAGGCATGTGGACACACTGAAGGGTGAGAAGGTAGAATTTATTAAGTGAAAGGAAAGCTCTCAGCAAAGAGAGGGGTCCTGCAAGCAGATTTCCACCTCACAAATTGAATACCAGGGTCACCACGTAGGAGCTGAAGAGGCCAGGCTTCTCCCCTGAATAAGATGTTTGTTCCTGGTGGCTCCACCCCATTCCCCAGTGCATGTGGGCCTCCAGTCCACTGCGGGGATCTCCAGGGAAGCCCCCTATGCAGATTCCCTTGTCTGCACAAAACATCTGTTGTAAACACTTGTGGGGCGCGGTCAGATTTTCTGAGGATACTTCTCGATCTGCCTAGGCATTTCTCTGCCTCCTGCCTCTATAATTAGAATACCTTAACCTTCTGGGAATGCAGCCCAGCAGGTCTCAGCCTTTTCTACCCAGTCCTTATTCAAGATGGAGTTGCTCTGGTTCAAATGCCTCTGATAGCACCTGAATTTGGTATGACAAATTTATTGAAGTTTTATTGAAGTTTTATTTTATTGAAGGTTTATTGAAGTTTTATTTATTAAAGTAATTTATGTGGCCCTGCTTTCCTTTCCAGCCTTAAGTTCTAGCAGTGTCTGACCCTCCTCTCCATGTACCTTTGGAAATAAAGTATACCTTTATATTGCCCTGCCCTCTTCTTAAATTGTCTCACACTGCATGGGCCAAATCAATGCCCCTTTCACTGAAAAGCCTTCCCAGGCTTAGCACAGTACATCTTCTTGTAAGATAAAATTAGTCTTTATAAAATATGTTTAAGCACTCATTAAAATATGTAATAAGTTTTTGCATTATCGTATAATTTCTATAACAATAAAAACTGTATATGACTCATTTCTGCGTCCCTGCTAAAAATGGGGCAAACACTTCACAAATTTTCTCTAAGGTTATCTAGGCTGATGCTTCTCCATCCTCTTGAACTGGATCTCTATTGTCTCCAAATATGGTAACAGGTTTGCTGCCTCACCGTCCACTGACCTACCTCCCTTATTCAGCATTAGAGAGGGGTGTCAATTTGCTTTAGGGGTTTCCACTTAATGTGAGTTTAGTTTATATATTCATGATTTTTATCTCATTAAGTAGGAAAAAAAAAGGATATGCCAATCCCTTGCTGATGGTACATGGCAGCTTTATATAAATATTTGTTAAATAATCTGAATATACAATGAATAAGGGGTAAACTGCTTGCAGATTCCCATGTCTGCTTTAACATTAGCATCTATTAAGGTTCCTGGTATTAAATATGTGTTAAATAATATTTTGTTAGATGAATGGCCGAGTAGATCAACAGAAATCCAGATTTGGGAGTTTTTGCAACTGGATTGTAAATGGTGGTGATTTGAAATACTGAGTTGTTTTTCTGACTGACCATGTTTTTACTCCTGCCAAGATTGTTTTGTCAACAAATCCAGGTTCTAAACATAAGAGCAATAGCTTAGCATTCTCCTGGGAGATGTAAAAACTATCAATTGTTTTATAGTTCAGAGTTGAACTAGCATAATTGGGAATGCCTCATTTTTTTGGTAATCATGTTCTTCACTCTCATTCAGCTTTGTATCTTCTCAAGTTGAGTAATGTGCTACACTGAGTAGCAAATTTAAAAAAGGTTTTAAGATAAATCATTATAAAATGAATTACCACTTCTTTGCAAAATATAGGAAGTTTAGTAGCTTTTTTGAAATCTCAAATGAGAATTAACTGTTGAAGATAACATGTACTCTTTTGCCATTAAGTGAAGGACTAAGGGCAATTTACTAATGAAATGAACAAGCAGAAAACAGGCTATTGATTACAAAAGTAATTACAAAAAAAGTATTTCTTTTTGTTTTAGTAACTGCAAACCATAATATAAAGAATCCCTCCCAGTTGAAATATTTATAAGTAAACAACTCTGAATCGTGTTTGATAGGAAAGCAATAGCTGACGGAGTTGGTGGGGCAAAAGGCACCGACAGTGCTTTGAATGGGTTTATAGAAAAGTTAGTTTGGACAAAGTTCTATCAGGCAATAAACCAATATTCAGAAGTTTGGTGAGGTTTACAAATGACTAAAGTGATAGGCAGGGTTAAGGCTTAAGAAATATCCCCGTGTATTTACAAAAGTATGTTCTTACATAATGCAAAATGATCTACTAAAAATGGGGGAGTGGGAGCAGGAGAGAGTGCTTTAGAATCAAGTAGATTTGAGGAACGGAGTTGAAAACAAGCAGCCTAGAGATGCTGTCTGGCCTCTGGTCTCTATTCCTTTTTTGACTTGCTAAATGAGTTTTAATATGATCTTGAAACTTTTATTAAAATCCGAGGTATTTCTAACGTTTAGAATAGGGCTCAACACATAATATGTGCCCAATAAATATTTGTTAGATGGCTAAGTGAAAAAATGAACTTTTACATAAAATTATAGAGTCAAGCTCCTCCTCAAAAAATGTTCTATCTTCGTATTGTGGTAACATCCCACACAATTATGCCTTTTAGGTGGGGTAGGTGTTTTCTAGTTCACTATGGTCTGTATCCTTCCTTAATATCTTACACCTGGCCTACTTTGCTCCTTTATGTGCCTAGCCTCTATAACAGAATTTTTTTTCTTGGAGAACCCACAGAGAAATTATTATATTAAAGGCTTTTGAAGTCCTAAGCATGTCTATGTGTACATGCGAAAGTATCTCAGGTCTAGAACTAGAATTGAAATTGCTGATTCAGTGGTATGCATACCTTTAGGGTTTTTAGATATTTCCAATGGCTCTCCCATACGAATTTACCAATTTATATTTCTACCTTAGCATGGTCTGAAAATTCTCACTTTTTCACACCTACCAATGCTTGGTATTAGTTCACTTTTTCTTTTGTAATGGTACAGGCATGAAATGCTATCTTATTAATGTTTTAATTTGCATTTCTCTAGTCGATGAGGTTGAACATTTTTCATTTATATTTATTCATCTAAAAATTGTCTATCTTGCATCTATATTTTTAAAAATTAGATTGTCTCTTATGTATTCCTTTGTATAAGTTAATAATACTTACATATCAATTCTAAGTTAAATGCACGACAAATATTTTATCCTAGCCTATAGCACTGTCATTCAACTTTGTTAAAAATATTGTTTTGCAGATATCATCTACTCCAGCATTGCTTATTATTTCAAAAACATTGGAAAGTAGGGTTTATCGATAGGAAAAGAGTTACAGAAAGTCTGCTATGCTAACATTAATATATAGAAAGCTACATAGTTACTATGATTATTAAATCAATATAAGTAAATCTTAAAAACACAATGTTATATGAAACCAGATTTCAAGTGGATATGCATGGAATCATTTGCATAACTTAAAACACAGAAATAAATACTATCTATAGTTTATGGACAACGATTGCAGTAGCAGTCGGACAAATCCCAAGTTCAGAACAGTCGCTATCACAGGGGCACAGGGAGGAACATGGAGTGTGAAGGGCTTTGACTGCATCTTATTTCCTGTGAGTGGATGGAGGAGCACCTGAAACAAGATGTCAGTGTGTTAATGTGTTCTATTCAGGGCTTATATAATATTTTGTTTTATTTGGTTTTTATCCTTTTTGGATGTTTAAATCACTTCATGCATGTTCTTATTCACATACACATCTATGCACACAGTTTTCAGAAAGAGCTGAAGAGAGCACATGGTATGTAGCTAATAATCTACAATATTTCTTATTACTTAAAATACAAAGAAATTAAGTATGGGGTGGAAACAGGAAAGAATCCAGTTTAATATTACTTATTTAGTGTTTCTCAACAGAATATCAGGAGGCTTTCTTTTTTATTTTTTTCTTCACTTCCTTGAATCTGGGTTATGTGTGTTCCATAGAATGCACTTCAAGGAATGAAATTTTTGTAAGACAGGGAAAAGCAAAGAGAAAACAAGTAGCTCAATAAAGTTAATGTCAAACTGATTGTTGGCTTTGACAAGACATCAAGAATGAGTTGGAATGTCTCACCTTTCTTAAGTAGCAATGGTGTATTATTAATTCATTTCACAGACTAGTATTCTTAACACTACCTCACTGTAAACATCAACTCTTCACGATACCTTGCTTTGAAAACTACGTATGTAGATAAGTAGATATAACTTTAAAAAGTTAATAGGGACAATGCTATATACTATTCTTCTTCTTTAAAATCTGTAACTTTATATGAGAAAACATACTCTTTTAAAAAGCATATGACATTAGCAAGTACTTCGTTGCACAACTATTTTGAGCTCAGTAATTTTCTTTCCTGACCATAAACTACATTGCTAGTCAAATAAATGGAATTATCAGACACCACAGATACTTATTTTATTTACTCACAGGAGTAGGATGGTTCAAAAATAAACATAATACATTGTGAAAACTACACAAATTGCCCTTCTAGGACCTGCATAAACTTCATTATAATTTTGGGACAATGTTCCTGCCAATTCTGCAAAGAAAGTGTGTACTGAGGCTAATCATTTGTATAGAACTTTGTAATTTAAAAATACATGTATGTATTGTATTCTCTGATGAGAAACTGTGGTATTTTGTATATTGGTGATACCAACAGTGCACCAGGTAACAATTATTCTCCCAATTTTACAAAGGCTACAAGGAGTTTATTCTCAAGACACTTGGCTAGGTCACATTTCATGTATGGGCCGGAGCTGAATCAGAACCCAGGTCAGATGAGTCCAGCTGCAGTATGGTCTTCCTATTACAGCATGGAGACAGAAATACAGATTCAAGCATCAGGCAGCCTAGTTTTGGAATGCTTGTTCCCCTGAGCTTCAGACCCCTCCTATATAAAATGGAGATCATAAAGACTACTCATCTCAAGACTGTGTAGAACACAAGAAGATAATCTAAGCAAAGCATCATTGAAATACCATTATTTTTACATTCCATTTTTAAACATAACCTCTTCTTGATTTTAATTTAATCCTAGTAAATGCTCAGCTTGACAATTTGGGAACAATATTTTCTAACCTACTTATTCTTTTGGTAAAAACTCTTCCTGAGTAATTAGCATTTTATAGTAACCAATTTAAGGAAATTCATTTTTGTTTTCACTAGACAGTTACGCTATAGAAAACAGTCTTAATTAATCACACAATAAAGGTGGTATCAGATATTTAGGTCAGCTTCTGGGTTTTCGTTTTTCCCCCATTTTGTCCTAAGGATAATTAGTGTGTTGGCATTTGACAAGGCATGCTGTGACTATTACTTGCAACTGTCAGCTGAGGTCTTCTAGCTATGACACTGAAAATAAGATTGAGTCAAGAAACGTCTCTTGAAAGTTTTCCTCCTTGTGTCCAAACCAAGCATATTAATGAAGACAACACTGCGACAATGGGAAACTTCTTGGAAGATTTGTGCATTATTGAGGCCATGTGTTTATCAAATGAGGACATATAGTGACTCCATTCTCATAACCAGATTTTCCAGGAGGCACTGAATTTCATTAGATTCTATTCTTATTCACCTTTTTTTATGTTTTAGTTCATAAATACAGTATGGTTTAATAAAGAAATGAGTTTCAAATAAAAATAAGCCTTTAAGTCAAAGTTTGTCAGAGTCCCAATTTTTAATCCAGAAAGGATTAGACTTGTTGTATAATGTAAAATATCCTGTGTAATATTTACAAGCATGTAAGCATCTGCAACATACTACTTGTATTATTCAAAGTTCAAATACAAACTCTCTCTTAGTATGTTAATATGGCTTCTCAGTTCCTCCAAAAATGTCTATGAATCTTTACTTAGGAGTTCTTGAAGAGCTCTTGACATTTGTCTGTCTTGAGTTAACAGTTCTATTTAGAACCTAACAACAGTAAGCAAAATAAGCCCTCAGTAAATGCTACATGAAAGTTACTTTGTGCCCAACAGAAACTGATGCAAAACTATTAAGATTTAATGAGTAAAGAATGCAACTGTATTACTTGGTATTGAGGACTAGAACCTGAAGCAAAGGCACACTTTGGGATCCTGGTGTCTTTGTTTCCAGCATGAGGACATGAAATCTGCTGTGCTCGTTGGCTGGTCATCAGTGTCTAGCCCTGTGGCTGCCATACGGTAGACACATACTTACTACATGAGTGAGTGGGTGAAGGTGAGTCCTAAAACCATGGTACCAAGTGGAAAAATAATTTCTACATTTAAGGAAAACAAATGTAGAGTGTGCATGTGTCAGACACCTGACAGGTTAAAGTGAGCTTTACATCTTAATGGAAATAGTTCTGCAAATGACCATTTACAAGTTACTGATAACACTATGCAAGTCCATATGTAGTGATTTGATTGTGTGAATCAGCACTGAAGGAGGCACTCTGACCTCATCTGAATTCAACCTCAATTAATTTCAGTGACCCAGGACAGAACTTTTCCAAGCAAAGTCCATTTATTATGAAAAGGTCTGTGAGAAGATCACACAAGAAATATACCACAATGTGAGTGAACCCTTTAAGTTAAGGGTTGGTTGATTAGAAAGCATAACAAACACTGACAAATTTACTTACAGAGTATAAAGAGGGAAGTTGGAGACAGCTCAGAAAAGAGAAGGCAGAAGATTTGAGTATCACTGGGAACTGCAGATTTTGGTGGCCAAAGCCATAGAGTCAGAGGAATCCAAGGTTATGTGTGTGTTCTTCAGAGCTGTATCACCCCACTTGACTTTGCACCTTAAGTGAAAAGTTCTCATTCTATTTCGACCTTTGCAAACAGGGTTATTACAGCAACCGACACTTTCTAATTTTTCTTTCAGGCCCTGCTGCAAAAAAGAAGTATGTCAGTTATAATAACCTGGTTATCTAACCTGTTCCATCCCATGGAACTATGGAGGAGGAAGACCCTCAGTTATTTTGTCACCCAACCTGGCATAGGACTCTTTGGACCTACCCGCTTCCCATCACCGGAGGAGCTTCCCCGGCCGGGAGACCAATGTTAGAGGATCCAAGTGACCTAAACAGCTGCTTTATGAAATATCCTTACTTTATCTTGGCTTAATAAGTCACTGACATCAGCACTGCCAACTCGGCTGCAATTTTGGACCTTCCCTACCAAAGGGAATGCTGAAACTTAAGTCCCACCCCGGCTCTTTAGGATGGACTGCTGAGAGCCACAGGACCGTTTTGGGGCTGACCTGTCTTACTACGTATGTACTTCTAGGTTGCAAGGTTTTGAAATTTTCTGTACAGTTTGTGAGGACTTTTGCACTTTGCCATCTGATGTTGTACCTCGGTTCACTGTTTGTTTTCGAATGCCTTGTTTTCATAGAGCCCTATTCTCTCAGACAATGGAATATTTGGAAAAATTTTAAAACAAAATTTTAAAGAGATCTTGGCAGACTAAAAAACCGTACATCTGTACATGACTGTATAATTATGATTATAGTACCACTGCACATCATGTTATTTTTTTAAGACAAAAAAAGATGTTTAAAGACCAAAAACTGTGCTGAGAAAGTACGCCCTACCTATCTTTGGTATATGATAGGTTACACAAAAGGAAGGTATTGGCTGAACTGAATAGAGGTCTTGATCTTTGGAATGCATGCCAGTAATGTATTTTACAGTACATGTTTATTATGTTCAATATTTGTATTTGTGTTCTCTTTTGTTATTTTAATTAGGGTATATGAATATTTTGCAATAATTTTAATAATTATTAAGCTGTTTGAAGGAAAGAATATGGATTTTTCATGTCTTGAGGTTTTGTTCATGCCCCCTTTGACTGAGCAGTGTGATAAGGACTTAAAAAAAAGCATGTATGTTTTTTACTGTTTGTAATAAGTACTTTCGTTAATCTTGCTGCTTATGTGCCAATTTAGTGGAAAAAAAACAACCCTTGCTGAAAAATTCCCTCTTTCCATTCTCTTTCAATTCTGTGATATTGTCCAAGAATGTATCAATAAAACACTTTGGTTAACTTTTTTATTTTCTGCAATAAATATTTTTAGTTGTTTTTCCCCTTTTAGTCACAGTTTATTTCATAAAGTCCTAAGTTAGAGAGCCATATGGACAGCCCAACTTTTTAAAGTAACATGATTTAGCTCCTAACTACAGCCATTTCTAAAAGATACATTAAAAACCCAGAGGTGCTATTTTGTCTCACAGAAAAAGAACTATCACAATGTCCATGTAATTTTTTTTCTTCATAATTGAAGTTAAAACCCGGTAACTCTCAGATGTTTACTCAGCATGTTATCAAAAACACCAGAAGTTTAGGTAAGGGAAGAGGAAAACGAAGAGAAAATATTAGCTTAAGCAAATAACAGTCTGGGGGCAAGTGAGTGAAAAGATAAATATTTCTGCAAAATTTATCTGAAGGATATAAGTAAATAGAGATAGCTACTATGTTGCCTCTGTCTGTATTTGCAAACAAATATGGTGGCAATGTTTTCAGTGGTGAGATTAAGACTCGGGATTCTCAAAACTCAACTGCAGAAAGTATCCTCAGAATGAATCCATAGCACCTTGGGCATCAGGAACTCAGAAGATTGTCTATTTTCAGGGGAACATTGGTTCCCAGTACTCAGGACTGAGTCCCAAACAGTAAAATGTATTTAAAGGTTCTATGGTGGATCTAACTGTGACTTATTTTCCACTGCGACTAATAAAACTCATACTGGCTTCTCATCTTTGGCATCTGCCAAACTCTTCCTACTGTTCCATGGCTCTCACAGCCCAAGTGCTTAGAGACACTAGAAATTCTTTCTTTTCAATATCATACTAAAGAAAATCAAGTGTATTTTCCCTGCTCCTTAAATACCCCTCAATGAATAGGCCATGGGAAAATAGAAATCAAAGTAAAAATGAGTTTTGGGTGATCCACATTTCCAAGTCATAAGGCCAAAGTGGTATAAAATCTGGCTCTTCTTCCTGCCAGCTTTCCTTGGAGAAGTTACATAAACATTCTGAATTCTCCATTTCCTCAGGCAGATGACAGGTTAATCATGCTACCTGTCTCATAATACTATGAGGGCTAAGAGAAAATCCATGCGTAGGACTTAACAACAGCGCCTGGCAAATGGTTAACTCTCCATACATGTTAGCTGTTATGACTTCCCCACCTATGACCACGAGTATTAACATCATCATGGTTGCTACATTTTGTTTTAAAAATAAAACCAAGTATGCTATACTTCGCATTCCACACATGGAAACAGAATCTAAAAGAGTACATGAGTAAGCCAGGCTGTGTTGCGGCATGTGGTAGAAATCATTTCCTTCAAAAAGAAATTACCTAAGAGTCTTTCCCAAATACTCAAATGTGCAACCACACATTGAGGGGCATAGCAAAGCAATTCCATTTAAAATTGGAAAGTGCTACTTTCAAAGACCTTTGCTTTTCCTCTGGGTTCCAAAGGGCGAATTGAGATAATGATTTTGATAGTGACAATAATAAAAATTAAAACTTCTGCAGCACTGTAAGGAATTGTTATTTATATGTATAATATACTTTAGATACTTCATGCATATACATATATTACAATGTATACCCTACATATCAATTTTTTTAGTCCTTAAAATGCAGTTCCAATCATCTTCCACAACACTAATCCCCAGCCCAGTAGTTAAGGTGTTCTGTAGCCATAGAACAGATCGCTTGGGTAACATTAATAATACCAGGCAGTATAATGAATGCCCACTCCCCTCAGGTACACAGGTGTCCTTACACTTCAACTACACCAAGTATACCCTACCTCAGAGTCTTGTTGACATTTCATGATTCTCTTGGCTAACACCCCACCCCCCAAATGTCTGCATGATTCAATATCCTCATTTATTTCTTGTTTCTGCTTAATCATCATGCCTAAGGTCTTTTCAGACCATATCCAAAAGTACAGTCCTCCACCCAGCTTCATTTTTCTTTACAACGCTTATGATTAACATGCTTGAACCCATTAACCTGCTTCATTTTTTTTTACAACTCTTATGATTACCTTACTTTTCAGATTTGCTTTCTTGTTTTAATCAGTCCCTTTCTGCAGTATTCACCAGAAAATTAGATATTCTGTTTTGCTCTCATAATATCCTAGCACTTATAACAATGCTTGACAAGTGTTAGGAGCAGAAGGTATCTGAATCACCTGCAGTTAATTCATACATGTCTGCAGCTACCTCAATTCTTCCTTCCTCAGAATAAAGAATTCGACCAAGGGGCATGAGGTAGAGAAAGAGATCAAGGCAAAAGCAGAAATGGAGATTTACTTTAAAAAATCTTTAGAGCAGGAAAGAAAGGAAAGTACCCTTGGAAGAAGGTACCGAGAAGGCCAAGTGCAGCATTTAACCTTGATCCTAGGACTTTATAGGCTGGCCCACTCCCAGTGTCTTGAGCCCCTTTCCCATAATTCTTCCCTTAGAGTGGGCTGACTGGATGCACAATGCCCTCCTCACCCTTGGGAAGTGAGCATGTGCACTGTGTGAGGAAGTTTTATGCATGCCCTTTAGAGGCTTTCTTCCCTTTTCTGGTGGAGTGCCCTCAGAAGGTTATACTCTACCATTTTGTCATTTAATGTGCATGCCAGGGAAGTTGCCTCTCCATGGTGTCTGCATTTAATTAACACTTTATTGTGACAGCTGTGGACCATCAGGAGATAGTCTTTCCCTGGTACTGGCTACCAAATTATCATTTTTAGAGAGGCAACATAACTATTGAATCATCACCTGATAATTGCCTGACTTTCCTGGTTGGTGGGGGAAAGCACTCTCCTACCCTCCCTCCCCCACTCCACCCAGCCCATGCCTGTCTAACTACCTGTAACACAAGTAGTAGGCATTCCATAAATATTTGCAAGTAAATCAGTGCAAGCAAGAATGAACAGATGAAGTGAAAGAGCTCAAGAATACTGAAGAAAGGCTGAGGGAGCCTGTGCTGCCAAACAGTTTTAGCCAGCCCCACATCAAGAAGAACTAGATTTGCGACTCTTAGGGGAAACAAGACTCAGATAACAAAGAGGAAAAGAAAGAAAAGGCATGCACATTTTACACTCAGCCTCAGCAGTAAGGAAGAAGCTACAGCTGTTAGATGGGGTTTCCTTTCATGGGAAAATGAACCAGGGGTCTTGAGAAATAAAGTGGGAACTTGAGAGATATTCTGAATCACAAACACTGTCATCTGAAGAAGGAAGGGAAAAGACAGGAAGGTGTTACAGTAGGAAGGCACTGGATTCAGGATCAGAATGCCTGCCTTAGAGCACTAAGCTCCACTACCTACAAGCTCTGCAATATCAGTTAATCCATGCACCCCTGGGATTCTCTGTATATTCACCTCTACAACGGCAGTAGGACATGAATTCAAGTACTTTTATTAACCAGCTGACTCTATGTGGACTTGCTCCAGAATGCTAGCTTTGCTTTTAATGTGTGCTAATGAAGACTGAACATAATAAGGTAAAGCATGTTGGAGGCAGAAGCTGGAGTCCCATGTAGCGAGAAGAGTCACTCTATTGCTATGAACACAGTTAAGGCAGCCTAAGGTATCCATCAGTGCATTTGGCAGCCACACAAACAAAACAACCAGGCTCCAATGAACTAAAATCCCATATACCCTCTGCCAATTGCTACTGCCATTATCATTCCCCATTTCACATTTTTTTCTCTATAATTTATCCTTTTGTAAAATTTGCTTTATCATACCTTGTCACAATGTCTGTTTAGATCCTAAAGAGCATATCCATTCTCTATTTTTCCTACCTCTGTTCTAGCGATAAATCTGCCTTGCCAATCATCAGCTAAGGTACAGGGATAACATGCTGGAAGATGATGGTGCCTAGAACAGGGTCCCAGAAGCTTCTACCAGAAACCAGTAGAAACCAGTGACTTTGGTGCATTCATCATCATTACACAAGTATAGGTTTAGTTATTTTGGCATTTACAATACCCAAAACACTACGGGAAAAAAAACAGTCTATTTCTTTTGCACATAATAATAGTGAAACTCACCAATACGAGGGGCATCTATCATGCATTATGAAAATGAAGACACTGTATCTACATTTCTCTGACTTTCCATCACAAAAGAGAATAAATCAGACCAACAATATTATCAATTAACCTTGAAAAGCTCAAGGCTCCCTTCTTTTCTCTCCAAGCGTTCACAGAATAATCTGCCTGATACTCTTCACTGGAATCTGGCCAGAGAATAAAATCAAGTTCACACATTATTCCCAAGGATTTTTCCCCTTTGAAGTCTTGTACCCACCTCCAGACTGAGAAAAGCTCCCATTCTCCAAGACTTCTCAAGGGAAGAGGACAGGGTGTATCCCATGGCATACAGGGCAAACTTATCTTCATACTCACAAACTTACTCATGCCTGAAATCACAAATTGGTTGCTGCCTCTGAATTTTACCCAGTGCATTTATTTCGTTTGCATATTGTTAGGCTATCTGGTAATGTGAGTAATGGCCAAAGAGCTGCAGGCAACTCCAATAACTAAGTCAGTTGTACAGAGCACCCAATTCTCTCATTCATGCACTCTACCTGGTACTTGCCTTTATTTGACCTTCAACCTTCACTGCTTTGTGACTTATTCACCACTGAGTTTGTCTTTCCTTTTCCTGTCTAGTACCTTTCCTCTTTAAAAGATGTCAGTAAATCAATAAAGAGAAGGCGGAGGGAAAATACAAATTCTAATCTCTTCCCTATAAATTTTATCATATACAAATGCTTTTCAAACTTTAATATGTCTGTGAATCACCTGGAGATTGAGGTAAAAATGCAGATTCTGATGCAACAAGAAGGACCCAGGATTTTCCATTTTTAATAAGCTCCCTGGAGATGTTCACATTGCTTCTTCCTGAACTACAGTTTGGCTTTTTCCCTGGTTTGTACATTTGATTCACGTTGAGGCTTTAAAATATAGCTATGGTTAGACATTACTTCAAAGAATCCGTTTTAGTTGGTCTGGGATAAGGTCTGGACATTTTATTCTTCACAAGTTTCCCAGGTGATTTTAATGTGTTGAGGGATGAGGATTAGTATTCCAAACTAGTGGGTCTCAAACTTCGGTGAGCATTAACATTTCCTGGAGGATTTATAATAACACAGTGCTGGTCCCATTCCCAGAGTTTGACTCAATTGGTCTGGGATGGGGCTGATAATTTACATTCCTAACAATCTCCCAGATGATGGTGATGCTGCTTGTGGTCCATAGACCATACTTTAGTAAAATCCAAGCTACCAAACTGCTCTTTCAACATCTACTTTGCACACAACGTTAAAACAATCAAGCAAAAAAATAAAACTAAAACCCAGACCTAATATTTTCATTGACTCAAACACATCTTGCAAACCTTCACTCCTAGATTTTAAGCTTCCCGACACTACCGTTGTAGTCTCTTGTCAGTGTTTTACAGGAATCTGCATTTATCCCCTCCCAGATTTTGTAGAATGTGGTTCAAACGTGGCTCCATGGAAAGATTGCTGTGTATCCACATTTATCTCTTTAAATCCTTTCTCTGTTCCTATTCCCTGGGGTCATAACTAGAAATTTAGAATTCTGCTCCTAAGTGCCTTCTCTTTCCCTTGGGTCTGCCATCTTCCTGCTTCTGGTCTCAGGTTCATTGCCACAGTTATTTTTGCCTTTTTGAAATCTGTCTCTCCAAAGCATCACTTGTCCATTTGGCTACGACCAGGCCACTACCCCCTGGCTATGGAGCTCTGAAGACACTGGTCTTTTCCTCCAAGATTCCTCCTCACTAGGCCCTCCTTGCTGGCTTAAATGAAATTCAGAAAAAGCAATTATTTTCTCTTTCATTCCTGAAGACACAGCAGTTACATAAGAAACAAAATCCCCTGCCATAGAGCAGCTGGCATCCTAAGGATATGGTCAGCATTTCTCAGATTATCCACTTTAATCCAGAGGTGACTATTGCAAGATGCAAAATCAGATCCACTGAAAAACATTCCAACTCAGAGCTGTACTTTCCTTACTGTATTTCTCCTGTTTCTCTACTGTGCCCTCACTTCTATTTAGAAAACTTGGATGTGCCAATGCTTTGTTTGCTATTACTTTATGCTTTAGCCCACCATCCTGAGGGCTCCAAAGAGACATGAAGACCCAAGCAAGCAGATCCCCAGCTGTCCACACACCTGGCCCCATAGTGGATAAATTGCTTTGTCTCTCAACCGCAGGAAACTATTCACTATGAGAAAGAGAACTAGTGTTTTCCTAGGCAGCAATTATCCTAACTTTTAGTCAGCCAGCCAGCTAGCAGCATCCATTGTTGGTGTAATTGGCATCTTTTTTTTAACCTTCTTCTAACAAACAGGGCTCTCCTGCAAAATCTGCATCTGGCTACTGAGCTGAATAATGACTGAGTACATCTTAGTAACTGCCATCCTCCTAGTGAATATTTACAACTAAGTAAAACTGGGTCAGGCAACTCAGACTGGTCTCTGAGCCAATGAGGCGGAGCTGCCCTTGGAACTACCCAGACATTTGGTTCATAGAGACAGCATAGAGACTAATGTACTCAGCATTGTGCCGAACAATTCATATCTATAACTCCATTTAAACCCAAAAGAAAACAGCTCTATTTGGGGACTATTTTATTCTAATTTTAATAAAAGGACAAAGTGGCATAATAATTTTCATAAAGTCACACAGTTGAAAAATTTGCAAAACTGGGATTTGAATTCATATTTCACTGGCCCAGAACTCTATATTATCACTAAATTAGAATGCCCAGAACATAATTTCTTACTTGCCCAAGAATAGCAATCACAATCAACATATATAAAGTAATAAACCTATAACTGGAATGAAATAAGACTTTTTTTTTTTTTACAAGAGAAGTGTATGTGTGGACAGAACATAATAACGATTGTAATAAGACTGACTATTAAACAGCACTGAAAGTGATTCAGAAGAATGAATGTTATAGAGAAATGCTCACACAGTTGTTTTCAAGATAATCTCAACCACATAAATGCACATATGTATGCCAAGAAGAAGCTTGAAAGAAATACACAAAATGGTTTGTGCAATTTTGAATTATTATTTACTCAATTTTATCCCTGTCCTTTTCATTTCCTTTGCAATAAGCACGTGCTATATTTATGCTCAGAGGAAAAAGTTAGTTTTAGAACCATTCAATGATTTTTGCTAAAATGGCAAATAGCACACAAAGGATGCTGGCTCCCAACTCAAAGTCATCTCTGGACACAAACTTGAGAGCAGCTGTTCTGAACCCTGCAGCTACAATCACATTGCCTGAGGGCTTTTGAAAAACACTGATGCAAAGGCTTCATGCCAGACAAACTAAAGCAGAAATTTGGTGGGAAGACCTGGGCATTAATATATATTTATATGTCCCCAGAGCATATTCTTGAGATAAACATGGTTACCAGGGACTAAAAATTGCATGGACACTGCAGATTATGAACAAGAGCCACTCCCACCCAGCAGAGTTCTAGCTCTTACCTGTTCCCAGCATATACTGCCAGAAAGGCCAAAACCCCCAGTGGGCAAGAATGAGATCCAGAGATTTACTTATACACACGAATGTCTGTTATATGACAGAAATTTCAGAAAGCACTTAATCATGTGAAAAAAAATTTGAAATTCTTGCTCTTATAATACTCAAAATCAATTCCAGACGGACTGAGAATAAAAATGTCAAAAGAGAAACAAAAAGCCTTTCATAAAAAATTTGGGGATGTAGCTTCCTGACACTGAATATAGGGAATGGTTCCCTTGAAAAGATATAAAGAGAGCTAACCATAAAAGGAACAGTTGGAAATTTTGATTACAGTAAAATCAAGGCTACGGTTCATCAAAAAATACTTTGAAGAAGGTAGAAATAAAGATACAACCCATGAGAAGATGATATGGTTTGGCTACGCCACCACCCAAATCTCATCTTGAGTTGTAATCCTCATATTCCCCATGTGTCAAGGGAGGAACCCGGTGGGAGGAGATTGGATCATGAGGGTGGTTCCCCTATGCTGTTCTCGTGACAGTGAGTGAGTTCTCATGAGATCTAATGATATCTTTTTAAATATATATTTTATTGCACTTTAGGTTCTGGGGTACATGTGAAGAACATGCAGGATTATTGTATAGGTACATACATGGCAATGTGGTTTGCTGCCTCCATCCCCATCACCTATATCTGGCATTTCTCCCCACATTATCCCTCCCCAACTCCCTACCCACCACTGTCCCTCCCCTAGTCCCCTGTGACAGACCTCAGTGTGTGATGCCCCCCTCCCTGTGTCCATGTGTTCTCATTGTTCAACACCCACCTATGAGTGAGAACATGTGGTATTTGATTTTCTGCTCTTGTATCAGTTTGCTGAGAATGATGGTTTCCAGGATCATCCATGTCCTTACAAATGACACGAACTCATCATTTCTTTATGGCTGCATAGTATTCTATGGTGTATATGTGCCACATTTTCGCTGTCAAGTCTATCATCAATGGGTATTTGGGTTGGTTCCAAGTCTTTGCTATGGGAAACAGTGCCGCAATGAACATACGTGTGCATGTGTCTTTATAATAGAACGATTTATAATCCTTTGGATATGTACCCAGTAATGGGATTGCTGGGTCAAATGGAATTTGTATTTCTAGGTCCTGGAGGAATTGCCACACTGCCTTTCACACTGGTTGAACTAATTTACACTTCCACCAACAGTGTAAAAGTGTTCCTATTTCTCCACATCCTCTCCAGTATCTGTTGTCTCCAGATTTAATGATCACCGTTCTAACTGGCGTGAGATGGTATATAAATATAGTTTTGATTTGCATTTCTATAATGACCAGTGATGATGAACTTTTTTTCATATATTTGTTGGCCTCACAGATGTCTTCTTTTGAAAAGTGTCTGTTCATATCCTTCACCCACTTTTGAATGGGCTTTTTTTTTTTTCTTGTAAATATGTTTTAGTTCTTTGTAGATACTGGATATAAGTCCTTTGTCAGATGGGTAGATTGCAATAATTTTTTCCCATTCTGTTGGATGCCAGTTGACTCTAATGATTGTTTCTTTTGCTGTTCAGAAGGTCTGGAGTTTAATTAGACCTGATTTGTCTGTTTTGGCTTTTGTTGTCAAGGCTTTTGTTGTTTTAGTCATGAAGTCCTTGCCTATGCCCATGTGCTGAATGGTTTTGCCTAGGTTTTCTTCTATGGTTTTTATGGTGTTAGGTCTTATGTTTAAGTATTTAATCCATCTGGAGTTAATTTTAGTGTAAGGTGTCAGGAAGGGGTCCAGTTTCTGCTTTCTGCACGTGGCTAGCCAGTTTTCCCAACACCATTTATTAAACACGGAATCCTTTCCCTATTGCTTGTTTTTGTCAAGTTTGTCAAAGATCAGATGGTTGTAGATGTGTAGTATTGCCTCCAAGGACTCTGTTCTGTTCCACTGGTCTGTATGTCTGTTTTGGTACCAGTATCATGCTGTTTTGATTACTGTAGGCTTGTAGTATAGTTTGAAGTCAGGTATTGTGATGCCTCCAGCTTTGTTCTTTTTGCTTAGAATCGACATGGCTATATGGGCTCTCTTTTGGTTCCATATGAAGTTTAAGGTGCTTTTTTTCCAGTTCTGTGAAGGAGGTCATAGATAGCTTGATGGGGATAGCATTGAATCTGTAAATTACTTTGGGCAGTACAGCCATTTTCATAATGATTCTTCCTAACCATGAGCATGGAATGTTTTTCATCTGTTTGTGTCCTCTCTTATTTCGTTGAGCAGTAGTTTGCAGTTCTCCTTGAAGAAGTCCTATACGTCCTTTGTTAGTTGTATTCCTAGGTATTTTATTCTCTTTGTAGCAATTGTGAATGGCAGTCCATTCTTGTTTTGGCTCTCTTTAAGTCTGTTATTGGTGTATAGGAATGCTTGAGATTTTTGCATTGATTTTGTATCCTGAAACTTTGCTGAAGTTGCTTATCAGTTTCAGGAGGTTTGGGGCTGAGACAATGGGATCTTCTAAATATACAATCACGTTGTCTGCAAATAGAAATAATTTGACTTGCTCCTTTCATAATTGAATACGCTTTATTTCTTTTTCTTGCCTGACCGTGCTGGCTAGAATTTCCAATACTATATTGAATAGGAGTGGTGAGAGATGGCATCCTTGTCTGGTGCCAGATTTCAAAAGGAATGCTTCCAATTTTTGACCATTCAATATGATACTGGCTGTAGGTTTGTATTAAACAGCTTTGATTGAGATATATTCTGTCAATACCTAGTTTATTGAGAGTTTTTAGCATAAAGGGCTGTTGCATTTTGTTGAAGGCCTTCTCTGCATCAATTGAGATAATCATGTGGTTGTCGTCTTTGGTTCTGCTTATGTGGTGAATTACGTTTATAGACTTCTGTATGTTGAACCAGCCCTGCATCCCTGGGATGAAGTCTACTTGATCATGTTGGATAAGCTTTTTGATGTGCTGTTGCAATCAGTTTGCCAGTATTTTATTGAAGACTTTTGCATCTATGTTCATCATGGATATTGGCCTGAAGTTTTCTTTTCTTGTTGAGTCTTTGCTGGGTTTTGGTATCAGGATGATGTTGGTCTCATAAAACGATTTGGGAAGGATTCCCTATTTTTGGATTGTTTGGAATAGTTTCAGAAGGAGTGGTACCAGCTCCTCTTTGTATGTCTGGTAGAATTTGGCTGTGAACCCATCTGGATCTGGGCTTTATTTGGTTGGTAGATTATTAATTGCTGCCTCAACTTCAGCCCTTGTTATTAGTCTACTCAGGGTTTTGACTTCTTCCTGGTTTAGGCTTGGGAAGATGCAAGTGTCCAGGAATTTATCCATTTCTTCCAGGTTTACTGGTTTATGTGCATAGAGTTGTTTGTAGTAATCTCTGATGGTAGTTTGTATTTCTGTGGAATCGGTGGTGAACTCCCCTTTATCATTTTTTACTACATCTATTTGATTTTTCTCCTTTCCTTTTTATTAATCTGGCTAGTGGTCTACTTTGTTGATCTATTCAAAAAAACAGCTCCTGGGTTTACTGATTTTTTGAAGGGGTTTTTGTGTGTGTGTGTGTGTGTGTGTGTGTGTGTTTCTCTATTTCCTTCATTTCTGTCCTGATCTTTGTTATTTCTTGTCTTCTACTAGCTTTTGAGTTTGTTTTTTTTTTTTTTTTTTTTTTTATCTTGCTCCTCTAGCTCTTTCAATTTTGATGATAGGGTGTCGATTTTAAATCTTTCCTTGTTTCTCATGTGGGCATTTATTGCTATAAATTTTCCTCTAGACACACCTTTAAATGTGTCAAAGAGATTCTGGTACGGTATGTCTTCATTCCCGTTGGTTTCAAAGAACACCTTTATTTCTGCCTTCATTTCATTGTTTATCCAGTCAACATTCATGAGCCAGTTGCTCAGTTTCCATGAAGTTGTGTGGTTCTGAGTTAGTTTCTGAATTTTGAGTTCTCATTTGATTGTACTGTGGTCTGAGAGATGATTTGTTATGATTTCCATTCTTTTGCATTTGCTGAGGAGTGATTTACTTACAATTATGTAGTCAATTTTAGAGTAGGTGTGATGCGGTGCTGTGAATAATGTATATTCTGTGTATTTGGGGTGGAGAGTTCAGTAAATGTCCATTAGTTTTGCTTGGTCCAGGTCTGAGTTCAAGACCTGGATATCTTTGTTAATTTTCTGTCTCATTGATCTGTCTAACATTGACAGTGGAGTGATAAAGTCTCCCATTATCATTGTGTGGGAGTCTAAGTCTCTTTTTTGGTCATTAAGAACTTGCTTTACGTATCTAGGTACTCCTGTATTGGGTGTGTATATATTTAGGATCTTTAGCTCTTCTTGTTGCATTGATCCTTTTACCATTATGTAATGCCCTTCTTTGTCTCTTTTGACCTTTGTTGGTTTAAAGTCTATTTTATCAGAGACTAGGATTGCAACTCCTGCTTTTTTTTCTCTCTCTCCATTTGCTTGGTAAATCTTCCTCCATCCCTTTATTTTGAGCCTATGTGTATCCTTGCATGTGAAATGGGTTTCCTGGATACAGCACACCAATGGATTTTGACATTTTATCCAATTTGCCTATCTGTGTCTTTTGATTGGGGCATTTAGCCCATTTATGTTTAAGGTTAATATTGTTATGTGTGAATTTGATCCTGCCATTTTGATGCTAGCTGGTTGTTTTGCTCATTAGTAGATGTAGTTTCCTCATTGTGTCGATGCTCTTTACCATTTGGTACGATTTTGGAATGGTTAGTACTGGTTGTTCCTTCTATGTTTAGTGCTCTTTCAGGAGCTCTTGTAAGGCAGGCCTGGTGGTGATAAAATCTCTGAGCAATTGCTTGTTCATAAACGATTTTATTTGTCCTTTGCTTATAAAGCTTAGTTTGACTGGATATGAAATTCTAGGTTGAACGTACTTTTCTTTAAGGATGTTGAATATTGGCTCCCAATTCTTCTGGCTTGTAGGATTTCTGCTGAGAGATCCGCAGTGAGTATGATGGACTTCCCTTTGTGGGTAACCCGACCTTTCTCTCTGGCTGCCCTTAGCATTTTTTCCTTCATTTCAACCCTGGTGAATCTGACAATTATGTGCCTTGGGTTTGCCCTTCTTGAGGAATATCTTTGTGGTGTTCTCTGTATTTCCTGGACTGGAATATTGGCCTGCCTTGCTAGGTTGGGGAAGTTCTCCTGGATAATATTCTGAAGAGTGTTTTTCAGTTTGGATTCATTCTCTCCGTCACATTCAGGTGCACCCATCAAATGTAGATTAGCTCTTTTCACATAATCCCATATTTCTTGGAGGCTTTGTTCATTTCTTTTTACTTTTTTTCTCTAATCTTGCCTTCTCATTTTATTTCGTTGAGTTGATCTTCAACCTCTGAAATCCTTTCTTCTGCTTGGTCGATTCAGCTGTTGAAACTTGGGTATGCTTTGTGAAGTTCTTGTGTTTTTCAGCTCCATCAATTCATTTATATTCCTCTCTAAGCATTTCGTCAAATCTTTTTTCAAGGTTATTAGTTTCTTTGCATTGGGTTAGAACATGTTCTTTCAGTTCAGAGAAGTTTGTTATTACCCACCTTCTGAAGCCTGTTTCTGTCAATTCATCACACTCATTCTCCAACCAGCCTTGTTCCCTTGGCTGGTGAGGAGCTGTGATCTTTTGGAGGATGTGAGGTGTTCTGGTTTTGAGCATTTTCATCCTTTTTGCACTGGTTTCTTCCCATCTTTGTGGATTTATCTACCTGTGGTCTTTGTAGTTGGTGACTTTCAGATGGGGTCTCTGAGTGGACATCCTTTTTGTTGATGATGAAGTTATTCCTCTCTGTTTCTTAGTTTTCCTTCTAACAGACAGGCCCCTCTGCTGTAGGACTGCTGGAGGTCCACTCCAGACTGTCCTTGTCTGGAGATCACCTGCAGTAGCTGCAGAACAGTAAAGGTTGCTTCCAGTTTCTTCTTCAGTTATCTTTGTCCCAGAAGGATAACCACCAGATGTCAGCCTGAGCTATCCTTTATGAGGTGTCTCTTTGGATATACAGGGGTTGGAGAGCTGCTTGAGAGGACAGTCTGTCCCTTATAGGAGCTCAAGTGCTGAGCTGTGAGCTCCATTGTTCTGTTCAGAGCTGCTGGGCAGGTATGTTTAAGTCTGCTTCAGCAGAACCCATAACCACCTTTTTTATTCCCAGGCACTCTGTCCCGGGATGGTGGGGCTTTATTTAAAAGTTCCTGACATGCTGTTGCCTTTTTTCAGAGATGCCCTGCCCAGTGAGGAGGTAGCCTAGTCACAGTCTGCCAGCAGAGGCATTGCTGAGCTACCATGGGCTCTGCCCAGATGCTGTGTGAACTTCCTTGCACTTTTGTTTGTAAAGGTATAGTTAGAACTGCCTCAGTAATGGTGGACTGTCTCTGTAATGATGGACTGTAACTGTAATGGCAGATTGCCTCAGTAGTGGTGGACTGCCTCAGTCATGGCAGACACCCAGCCCCCACAGAGCTGGACCATCCTAGGTCCAGCTGTGCTTGCTGTGAAACTCTCAATCCAAAGCATTTCAGATTGCTGGTCTTTATGGGGGTGGGACTGGCTGGGCCAGATCACCTGGCTCCCTATTTCAGCCACCTGTTTTTCCAGTTGAACAGACAAGTCTGTCTCCCAGGCATTCCAGTTGCCAGTTGAAAAGGTGCCTGGATTTGAGTGAGTTTTTGCGTGGAGCCCTGCTGCGCCAGCTGAAACAGCCATGCTGGAGACTCGTGGAGTTTTTCCACCAGGGAATCTCGTGGTCTGTGGGCAGTAAAAATTTGTTTGGGAATGTGGTGATCACTCACTCTCTGCATTCTCACTGGGAACTGTTATTCAATCCAGAGCAATCCAGAGCTGTTCCTATTTGGCCGTCTTGGATCATCCAAGAGCTAATGATTTTAAAAGGGATTATTGTCCATTGACTGTTTTTTCTCCTGCCACGATGTGAGAAGGTCCAAGTTTGCTTCCCCTTTGCCTTCTGCCATGATTGTAAGTTTTCTGAGGCTCCCCAGTGATGCAGAAGTGAGAGCCAATTAAACCTCTTTCCTTTATAAATTACCAATCCTCAGGTATTTCTTTATAGCAGTATGAAAATGAACTGATACAGAAGATATTTGCAACACCTGTACCAATAAAGGATTATATTAAGGATATATTCTAGGAATAAACGTACATATAATCATGGAACATATACTTTAGGATGTGTGTGTTGCACATATATATATATATGTTATGGAGTGAATATGTGGGCTCGCCTAAAATTCATGAGTTGAAACTCTATCCACCAACATGATGTTATTAGGAGGTGGGCCTTCTGGAACATGATTAGGACTAGATGCAGTATGTGGGTCCTTTAGATACCAAAGAGCTGACTTGCTCTGTTCTCTCTGCCATGTGAAAGAGAGTACAATTAAGTAGACAATCTGCATCTGTGAAGAGGTCCCTCACCAGAATCCCTCCATGCCAACACCCCAATCAAAGACTTCCTGTTTCTAGAACTGTGAGAAATAAATTTCTCTTGTTTATAAGTCATGCAGTATATGCACATTTTTATAGTAGCCCCAGGCTAAGAAGACTCTATGTGTATGTATGGAATGCACACACAGACACACACAAATGCAAATAAAATCTTATAAATATATATGTATATATCCCCTACAAATCGGGAAGATAAAGACAAATAACTCAATAGAACAAAGAACAGTTCCATCACAGAAAAGGAACTCACATGATTAGTGAACATATAAAGAGATGCTCAACTTCATTAGAAATCAGTGAAACGTAAACCAAGACCACAGTAAACGAGCATTTCATAACTCTCCTGCTTTCACTGGCAATGCTGGGAAAAATAAATAAATAAATGAGGCCAGGCACAGTGGCTCACACCTGTAATCCCAGTACTTCAGAAGGCCAAGGAGAACACTTGAGGCCAGGAGTTTGAGACAGGCTGGGCCAACGTGGGGTAACTCTGTCTCTATTAAAAACACAAAAAAAATTCGCTGGATGTGGTGGCACTGGCTTGTAATCTCATCCTCTTGAGAGGCTGAGGTAGGAAGGTATCTTGAACCTGGGAGGCAGAGGTTGCAGTGAGCCAAGATGGTGTCACTGCATTCCAGCCTAAGTAACAGAGCAAGCTCTGTCACAAAAAGAAAAGTAAAAGAAAGAAAAAAAGAGAAAGTATATAAAGTAGGAGTCAAAGGGATCTCATATAGTGCTGATCTGAGTATTCACTGCCCCATTGGCAAACAATTTCCATCTCATAAAGTTTAACCTTCACATTCTCTAAGCCCCAGCAACTCTCCTGCTTAGCACTGACGCAGGAGATGCTTTTTCTAAGTGCCCCAGGAGACATGTATGAAGGTATTTGTAGTAGTACTATTCATAATGACAAAAACCTGAAAACAACCCAAAATTCATTGACAGGAAAGTGGGTAAGCCACAGTACAGTAATAAAATAGAATACTATGCAGCAGCGGAACAATGCAATCATTGTATAAATCTTAGCAACATAATATTGGGTGAATTCCAGTACTACATAAATTGAATTTCCTAAAAGACTACCTGTAAGTCCTAAAAGACTATCTATAAAATTCAGGACCATAGTTACGTCTTAAGACAAGAAAAAGAGGAGATGGGATAAGAAAGAAGTACATAGATAGATATGAATTATTGGTACTATTATAGTTCTTGGGCTGGTACGTTAGCAGGTTCTAACTATATTATTAAAACATAAAGAAGAGTGTGTGTACACCAATAATGACAATGCTTCACATAACAAAGATGAGGACTACCTCAAATGCCTTTGAGGCAACACACAAAATATGTACATAGTAATTACAATTAAGATTCTAATTTTCCTCCTCTACATCTATAACTAATGATTATTGTGCTTCTGGGATCATTTACTGAGCCATTCTCCTATAAATGACTTAATAGTTAACAATGTGGTTCTATTCCCATTTGACAGTAGACAAAACTGAGGAACAATCAAATGAATTATACCAATCACCCTAGATTTACAGCTTGTAAGAGAAGAGTGAAAGCTTAAATCTAGGACTTGTAAATCAAAATAAACTCTCTTTTCTAAGACATCTCAGAGGCTGTATGGGGGATAGAGGTTGCTGGAAGGAGTCTATGTGTATTTATGAAAGAGGATCAGAGCAACTAGGTCAACAATAGGCAGATCACCTGGATCTATATTGTCTTTAGCATCATTTTCACTCTCATGATTAAGAAACAATGAAGAGTGAAAGCTATAGCTTTTCTTTATGAAAGAGAGAAAATTATGACCCTTTATAAGCCTCAGTCCTTTGTTTCATTAGCCTAACATTCTGCCATGTCCCATACAGAAACATGAATCCTGTGCTTCTACCTGGTGATCCCTGAAAGATTAAAATTAGGAGATTGTGGAGAAAAACATACTTTGTTGGTGGGAGTGTAAATTAGTTCAGACATTGTATAAGACAGTGTGGTGATTCCTCAAAGACCTGAAGACAGCAATACCATTCAACTCGGCAATCCCATTACTGGGTATATACCCAAAGGAATATAAATTGTTCTATTACAAAGAGATATGTCTATGTATGTTCACTGCAGCACTATTCACAACAGCAAAGACTTGGAATCAACCCAAATGCCCATCAATGATAGACTGGATAAAGAAAATGTGGTACATATACATCATGAAATACTATGTAGCCATAAAAGAGGAGATCATGTCCTTTTCAGGGACATGGATGGAGCTGGAGACCATCATTCTTGGTGAACTAGCACAGGGATAGAAAATCAAATATTGCAGGTTCTCACTTAAAATTGGGAGCTAAATGATGAGAATAAATGGACACACAGAGGGTAACAACATACACTGGGGTCTTTTGGAGGGTGAGAGGAGGAAGAGGATCAGAAAAAATAACTAACGGGTACAAGGATTAATACCTGGGCGATGAAATAATCTGTACAGCAATCCCCCATGACATAAGTTTACATATGTAACAAAACTGTATTTATATTCCTGAACTTAAAATATATATAACATCCCTGAGAAAATGATATATAAGCAGGAATTCCCCCTAAATTGTCATATCAGGAAACTAAGGCCACACCTGTCCCCAGCTCATTTGTAATCAAGAGGGAGTGGTTTATATATTTACCAAGCCTGTTGCTTTACATTTTATCTAGACAACAAAATCAATTGCACTAATGAAGATAATCAATATTCAGGAAGATCTGGCAATAGGGGTGTACCTGGTCTACAAAAGTCACACAGGCAGAGAATCCACTGGAACCAATAGGATTGCACTTTCCTTTTCATATAATGTTAACAAGCTGTCTGACATGATGATGTTTATAGGAAAAACATTGTGTAGCATATTTCAAAGAATATTAATTATAGAAGGAGTGTGTAATACAAGCCTTCTATTTACCTCCACTACATACAATGGCACAGTTGATTTCTCTCTAATACTCAGCCTTTAAGGAATATCAGAGTCCCCTTGGAAGATGCTATGATAAGAACATTTGTTTCCACCAAATTAATATGTTGAAATCCTAATTCCCAGGGTGATGGGACTAGGACATGGGGCATTTTGGAAAGTGACTAGGTAATGAGGTGAGTGCCTTCATGATTGGGATTCTGACCTTATGAAAGAGGCCCCAGAGAGCTGTCTTGGCCCTTCTACCACATAAGGACACAGAGAGAAGGTACCTTCTTAAGCCAGGAAGAGAGCCCTCACCAGACACTAAATCTGCTGATGTGATCTTAAACTGCTAAATCTCCAGTACTGTAAGAAATAAATTTCTGTTGTTTATACGCTAATTCATCTACTGTTTTTCATTACTGAACCCCAAATGGACTAAGATAGGAAGCTGTTCGAAGACAAGTTGTTGGGCCAATGCACAGTGCTTCTGATTTACTAGCAGTGGAATGGAACCCAACATTTGCATTTTAGCAAGTACTTATTGCTGATCCTGTTCAGGAAAGATCACACTTTGAAAACAGTGCTCTCGAGGGGGTAGGAAAATAATGTTTTTCCCCAAGCTCAGTGGTCTCACATATAAACAAGTCCAAATATATACCTCTGGAAGGTAGAGCTGCCAATACTTCTTAAAGATTCCTTAATACTTACAGAGTTCTACCCATCTATTGCTAGTGGCACCTAGATGATCAACTCTCAAGTGATGATAGCCTGAGTGAGAGTCATGCAGTAACACAAATACAGTGAAATGTAAACTGTGGAAGTTATGCATAATGTGTGAGTATTCACTGTATAGTTTTTCTACTTTTATATGCTTCAAAATTTTATATTGAAATCTCAGGGGAAAAAATCCAACCTCCAATAAGCTGGGTTTTTTTTTTTTTTCAGGCATATTTGGAGTTACACAGGAATACCTTCATTTTAGATGAATTATATTTTTCCTCGAGTTTTTAAAGAAATTATGTAATTGAAATAATATATGTGGGACACACATGAAAATGTTAAACATTTTAAACATTGGGTGCTATAGGGTTGGGGACGGGTTTGTCAGTGGTTCAGTGTGATGATGGGAGGTGGAATGTATAGGGGAGAACTAACTGAGGAGCTCTTATTGAGGAACTAACACATGGGAGAATAAAAATCTGAAAAGAAGTTTAAAATATTCAACAAAGTGTTTCAAATAGGACTGCATTTGGCTGCAAGCAACAGAAAACGCAATGAATACGTAAGAATGTATTTTTCTGAAACAAGGTAATCTCTTCAGGCAAACAGTTGAGGTCTGTTGCAGCTGGTTAAGGTCAATGTCAATAACCTGGATTATTGATTGATCGATTGATTGATTGATTTGAGACGGAGTCTCACTCTGTTGCCCGGGCTGAAGTACAATGGCACAATCGTGGCTCACTGCAACCTCTGCTTCCAGGGTTCAAACGATAATCCTGCCTCAGCCTCCCAAGTAGCTGGGATTACAGGCACTCACCATCCACACCCAGCTATTTTTTTTATTTTTAGTAGAGATGGGTTTCACCATGTTGGCCAGTATGGTATGGTCCTGAACTCCTGACCTCATGATCTACCCACCTCAGTCTCCCAAAAGTGCTAGGATTAGAGACATGAGCCACTGCACCTGGCCCGATTATTTGTATTTTCCTGCTTTGCTCTCTTTGATGCATGTGACTTTTATCCTCAATTCATGAAACGACTGCTGCACTTCCAGACTTCACATCCATGATCCAAGCGAAAAACATTTTTAAAAAGCTACAGAATTCCCTCTTCCTGAGGCTTTATATTTTTATTCAGGAAACGACACCCTTCTCACACAGTCTTTATAATTTTTCTGACCCCAAACACGTCACCTAGCCCCTCCTCAATGTTGGCTGCTTCCAACTATAGAGTAGATAACAGAAGTAAGTTACTGAAAATGCATCTTAGCTCAGAAAACTCTCAAACGAATGTCCTAGGAGATGTCATATAAACTCTTCCTAAGCAACTTCTTTTTTTTTTTTTTTTTTGAGACGAAGTTTTGCTTTTGTTGCCCAGGCTGGAATGCAATGGCATGATCTTGGCTTACTGCGACCTCTGCCTCCTGGGTTCAAGCGATTCTCCTGCCTCAGCCTCCCGAGTAGCTGGGATTATAGGCATGCCCCACCACACCCAGCTAATTTTGTTTTTTTTAAGGAAAGGCAGGGGTTTATCCACGTTGGTCAGGCTGGTTTTGAATTCCCAATCTCAGGTGATCTGCCCACCTAGGCCTCCCAACCGCTGGGATTATACCATGCCCAGCCTAAGCAACTTCTTCAATCTGGCAGGTAACAAGACTTAGCACATAGTCACTAATGCCAATAAGATAAATCTTGGAGATCTTCAAACAACTTATTAAATTCTAGAAAACTCGCCCAGAATTTAAGTGTTTAAACAGAGAGAAAAGAGAGGGTCATATGTGGACTCTGAAGGAATAGCAACAAGAATTCCACAGAGAGGATGGTCTGGGCAGGATGTTTTTCACAGAGCTGTCTGTGGAAGGCTGCTTAAGTGTATACCATCCACAGAGTTGCTTAACTAAAACTCAGCACAGGAAAATATCAGAGTTGGTAAGGACTACTCCAATTCATGTTGCACAGATAATTAGGCTGTTTCAAAAGCCTGCTTACTCTCTGGGTAGCAGCAATTGTCCCCAGATTCACTCCCATTCGGGATTGTATTTTAAGGCAAATTTTCTATTCAGTTTCTATTACTAGCACATGAGGAATCGCAATGCGATGTCCCATTTCAGGCTGAGATTTCTGTGCCAAACTGTCTCAGAACAGAACTGAGCATGGATCTAATTCTGCCCCTCCCTGCTGCAGTCCACTCTCATCTGCTTTATAACCAAAATGAAAATTAGGCATTATCCTAAATTGAGGTGTTATGTTTTCATCTAAAATAGAGGCAGAACTAAAGGTACGGTAAAGGAATTGCATTTTCATCTTCATCCAAGCAGATGCCTAGGCCTTAGTTTTTGTGTAGATCATCTACTGATTGAAAGAGTTTAAATATATTTTACTGATCTCTGTTCTCATTTTTAATCACCTTACTAGACTTTTTGGCAGCCCATCAAAGTCAAAACAAAAGACATGCAATCATTTTCCCAGTTCATTTCACTCTGTAAACCACTGAAGAATTATAAAAATACAAAGATGTCACGATGCTTCGGTTTACCTATCACCAAGTTCAATGCCTGGGCTTATATGTATTCATCTAAGTGCCCCATGCTGTATATTCTGTACTGGAAAGCTTGTAAACACACAGTGGGACTCATGCTATGTAATAATGGCAAGGGTAAGTGGGGAAAGTCACAGAACTGTTCACTCACTATGTGTGCTGGCTGCTGTGAAATGCCTCTCAACTATGTTCTATGCTTCCTCTGACTGGCAGGGTGGAAAAGCTAAACGATAAATTTCCCAGATGCCTTTGCAGTTAAGATTCTTGATGGAAATTAGTTTTCATAATTTAAAAGCACGCATATAGAACTTGGGAAAGTGTGGTAGATAATAAAAAATTATTTTATTCATCCAAAAGAAGTCAAGAAAAGAGAAGGAAAAAATAAGATAAAATGGTAGGACAAAAAGAAAACAGTTAGTAAGATGTTTGGCTTTAACCTAAGTAAATCAGTAACTTTGGTAAATATAAATGAGTTATGTATGCCAATTAAAAGAGACTTCCAGATTTTTTTAAAAAAAAGAAAAACAACTTTAAGTTTCTTGCAAGAGACGGTCCTTAAATACAGGGCACAGAAAGGCTGCAAGTAAAAGAATGGTATGATAGGCTGAACAATGGCTCCAAAGATATCAGGTCCTAATCCTGGAACCTGTAAATGCTACCTTATTTGCAAAAGGTGTCCATGCAGATGTGAGTTAATTATAGTTCTTAAAATAGAGAAATTATCTTCGATTACCTGGGTGGGATATGAATGCTATCACATGTGTCTATGTGAATTTGTCCATTTTCATGCTGCTGATAAAAACATACCCAAGACTGGTAATTTATAAAGAAAAAGAGGTTTAATGGACTCATAGGTCCACATGGCTGGGAAGGCCTCACACTCATGGCAGACGGTAAAAGGCATGTCTTACATGGCAGCAGGCAAACAGAATGAGAACCAGCAAAAGGAATTTCCCCATACAAAGCCACAAGGTCTGTCAAGATGTATTCACTACTACAAGAACAGAATGGGGGAAGCTGCCCCCATGATTCAATTATCTCCCACCGGGTCCCTCCCATAACATGTGGGAATTACAGGAGCTACAAGTCAAGATGAGATTTGGGTGAGGACACAGCCAAATCATGTAATTCCGTGATATGCCACAAATGTCATCACATGTGTCTTTTTAAGAGGGTGGCTAAGGGACATTTGTTGTGCATAGACAGATGAAGAGGAGGCAGTGTGACCATGGTGACAGAGCTTGGAGTGATACAGCCACAGGTCAAAGAAAACTGGCAGCCAGAGCAGCCAGAAAAGGCAAGGGCCCAATTCTTCCCTGGAGATTCTGAAGGGAACAGAGCTAGGTCAACACCTTGATTTTTCAACCCAGTGATTCTAGGCTTCCAAGACTCCAGAACTGCCAGAGAATAAGTGTGCTGTGTTAAGTCACCAAGTTTGTGGCAATTTGTTATAGCAGCCTTGGGAAACCAATACAAATAGAAAACGATAAACCTTGCAAAACCAACCAAAAGAAAGCTGTAGTAACTATTCATATCTCTAGTATTGCTTCTTACTTGAGAAGCAGTTATTTCAAAATGATAAAAGGAAAAGAAAGTATAGCTATTTTTCTGCTTTTTGCCTTTTCTCCTAGAAGTAAGGTCAAGGGATCACAGAGTTATCTGTAAGCAGCTTTTTAGTGTCTATTCTTCTCCTTCCTAGGGGCCAAGAGCCAGCCTTAATAGTGGCAGAACTATTAACTACATAGAACATGTAGTTCTGGAGACTTCATTTCTGTGTACTAGTTATTATGGAGGAGATATCTTAAGCTCCTAACTTCAGTTATGGCTCCAGACATAGCAGCAAGATGACTGGCTCTTTATTGTCCTAGGAGCAGGGTCCAAGCCATAGTTTGCTGGGCTAATATTTACTTGTATAATTCCCTTTAAGCAAAAGAATATACATTTTCAATAGAAAACTTTCAGAGCACCTCCCAGAACCCAGGAAGGAGACCATGAACACCAGGGATCCCTCACCTACAGTTCACTGTTTGATAGTGAGGTTATCTTTCTTGACACCGTCAAAACCACTCCTGTAGCCCAGCAGATAAGTTTGTAAGTACCTAAGCCCTTGGATTAAATCTTTTCCTGCTAAAATACTTAGAGGGATTTTCGCACGCAAGCCCAAATAATACACCTTTAAAAAGCTACTTCCCCTTCTGAGGTCAGCGCCTCTCCTTTTTTCAGTCAAAGAACACTGCCATTTTTACATTTCAGAAATGTAAAGATTAACTATTTCGTTATGCTTTCCCTACCCAAAACGAAAGGGCTCCTTTCCATTTTTGTTTGTGATTTCACCTCACTACATTCCTTTAATACAAAGTACTCCAACAACTTTTCCTGGAAATTGTTTCATCAACAAGGCTACATATGCCATGTTTCTAAAGGATCAGAATTACTGTACTGCATTTTTAATTCCTGTACTGGGGAGCTTCCTGAGATGACATTGTCAGTTCTATCAGCCTATGGGCTCTGTGAATGTGAATGTTACTGATAACAACATTAAGCTCCTAACTTCAGGTACGGCTTCTCCATTGAAAACAACATTCACATTCACAGAGCCCATAGGTTAATAGATTTGATCATGTCAATTGATACATTATTGATAACTACACAACATGAATGCATGATCACTAACTCACTATCTAACATAGTACAAACAGGATATAAAACTTAGAAATTTTGGCCAGAATGGTCTCAATCCCACATCTCGTTAGGAAAGAATAGGGGAGTGTGGAAACACATGTCCACAATGAACAATGTCAAAAGTCACATAAGCCTGGCTCCTTCAGTGTAGTAAGTTTCTTTCCCACCAAACTTCCACCATGGGTCTTTCTCAATGATCCATGTGAATCCCTCCCATGCAATATGGTGCTATGTAAAATAAGAATACACACCAGCCTTATTTTCCATGAGAAGTAAGTCAAGTTTGTCCTCTTATTTTACACTGTAGCATTACAAGAACCATAAAAGGCTCATGGGAAGGCTCAACAAATACACAAATACCTGTTGAATGAATAATCCTAATCAATATAACAGTGCCCCCACCAAGTTGCCTTATGATCCACACAATGCAATGATCAGCCACTCGTAACATAGACCTAAATTAGAGAATAAGGGTCTGTCAGGACCAAGGGTCATTTTGGAGACCACCCAAGTCTCACCCTTCAATGAAACCTTGAAGCACAACTATCAGATTCCAGATGGGTGGTCACAAAGATGATGTACATGCTCTTCTCATCAGTTTCCTTTTGAGGAAGCTGGCACTTCCTGAAGCACCTTATTTCCCTTTCACAGAAATCAACTGGGAAATGGAATGGGATGGAACAATGAATTAGTATTATGGCTCACACTAGCCATCCTTATAGGGAGGTAACGTTCTCTCTAGGCAAACCTTGAGAAGCTCCTTACCTGAGAAGCAGGCGAGACCCTGTACTCAGGACTGGTGAGAAATAAGACAAGAAGAGACACAGCCAGATATGTCTGCATGAAAGAAAGAGGGGACAGAGAAAAGGAAAGGAGGGGAGAAAGGGAGATTGAGCAACCAGGTGGGGTACTAGATCCTGACCCATGAAAGTAACTGAGGAGTACTTGGAAGTAGGAAATAGAGCACTGAACTTCAAGTATTGTTGGTGGTGTTATTATTATTGTTTTCTTTGAGACAGAGTCTTGCTCTGTTGACAGGCTGGAGTGCAGTGGCACAATCTCAGCTCACTGCAACCCCTGCCTCTTGGATTCAAGCAATTCCCTGGCCTCAGCCTCCCGAGTAGCTAGGACTACAGGCACACACCACCACGCTCAGCTAACTTTTTCTATTTTAGTAGAGACGGGATTTCACCATGTTGGCCAGGTGGTCTCCATTTCCTGACCTTGTGATCTGTCTGCCTTAGCCTCCTAACAAGTATTATTTTTTAATTGTGTGCTTTAAATTTCTTCATCTTTTTAGCTGTTTAGTCAAGTGTCTTATGTACACCAAGGCCTTGTAAGTGAATCATCTGAAACCAAACGGGAGGGAGTCTACACCTTCTGGGGAGAACATGACATTCTCACAGGCAGAGAAACAGGCTTCTTACACACTGAGCAGGCAGAAAAATCTTCCTTGATATACGACTTGCATTTAAACCATTGCTCTCTAAGCTAAAGTCTACTTCTACTAGATCATCTCCTATTGGTACTAATTCTTCCCTTTGAAATTGCATCAGGCCAGACTGCATGACCCTGGACCACCCATCAGATGGTCTTTCACTCTCAGGCCAAGCCATCCTCTCTCCACACAGACGGGTTTGTGTCTACCACTTACTTGCAATGCTCTCCACCAAACAAGCTCAGCTTTTTACATGTTTCTCTTCAAGCACAACAAAGAGAACTACCCAAAATACTCTGGAAGTAGCTGGTCCATTCTATGATCATCAACAACATCTCAGATAACATTTCTTTTGCGTAATACCGAAGAAGGAATATCAGTGGACCAACAGCAAATTTAAACTCTATGTCATTGTTACCTTGGATGCTTCCAAATGATGTCGTCTACCCTCATTCTTGGACTTCGTAGTTAAAATTTTCTTTGGGATTATACTCAAGAAATTAGACTCATCCCTCTTAAATTTAATCTTCTTACATTGAACCCGTTTTCCAGCCAGTTGAAATCATTTTAGATACTGATTCTAGAATCTAATAATTTTACAATTCCTTCAAAACTTGTGTCATTCATAAATTTGCAATTCATGAAGTCTCTGATTCACTTAAGAGTCTGTGGCACAAAGATAAAGAACATCCCTTCATGTTACATTCCGAATCTTAGGTGGAGTGCTGTACCTGACCTCAATAGTTGCTTCTGTTGTCATACTGCTCTGAGCTGGGTCTAAGGGCTGGCACACACACGAGGCTCAGGGAACTCACTGTGGCCTCAAGCCTTGGACTTGACAGCAGTGATGCCAGTATACAAAGTCTCTGGACATCCTCAGTGATTAGCACATTGCCCTGCATGCAGAAAATATGCCAACAGCCACCAAATTGATGCTCCACAGATGCCTTTATTTCCAGCCTCCTGGCAAATGAACAGGGTGGATAGATGAATCAAGCTTAACATCGTCTCCAGCCCAGGATAATTCCCTCTCATATGTGAGCAAGCAAAGCAACTGCAATTATTCCCCACACGCCCTTGCCTTCTGCTGACTCAAGAGGCTTGTGGATTTTGCCTAATTTGTTTCTTATCATCCAGAACTTTTACCCAGGGCTCTGTCATCGTTAGGCTGGATGTTTGAGAGTCTGTGATGTAGAAACTGAAGAATCAAAAGAAAGTGAAAAAACCAGAAGGCATCATGGAAGGGACAAGGAGCATCAGGCAAGCTCCTGGCGAGGAGGCAATTATGGAGTTTAGAAGAGAAAGAAGCAAACGTGCTTGGGGTATGAGGGAAATAAATGGAAAATGGAAGGAGATTATAAGAAATAATGCAGTGGATTATTTTCTTCCTTTGTGATAATTTAGAAAGGAGAGTAATTTGTTTTGAAATTACCTTTTGATGGCTGAACCACATCTTCTTGGCCTTGACCTCATGCTTAAACTGGTCACACATACTCATTCTTGGCTTTTACATGTTTCCTGTTGTTGGAATGTCTACATTTCCATTTTATCATATGGTCAAAGAAAAGTGTTCATAACTTTTTTTTCCTCTTTTTAACTTTACAAAGAGAGTTGCTGAAGAAAACAGAAAAAATGGGCTTGCACTCAATAGTCACAGTGTCTTAAACTACTTAGATGAAAGAAAGATCAAATATGTCATTCCTTCCTGATGTCATTACATTTTAAGGGGATCAAAATGCTCCGTGTCCAAAAACCTTTCCCTATTGGCCAGCCACCAAGCCTCCAATTCCTACCTTTTGAATATGTATTTTGGATTAAGACATTATTTCCTAAGATAACCTTATTGGAAAAATTACAATTTATGGAGTTCTGCTGCCTACCAGATGCTTTACATGTATTATTTCATTTCTTCCTCATAGCAGTCCTGCAGGCACTTGTTTCAAGAGGCTATACACTAAGAATTGTGTTTCTAAAAAAGATATGGAGTCCTAAGTCCCAGAACCTCAGGATGGAACCTTATTTGGAAATAGGACTGTTGCAGGTAAAATTAGCTAAAAGGAAGTCATACTAGAGTAGAATGGGCTCTGAATCAATATGACTCATGTCTTTATAAGAGGAGAAAAATTTGGACACAAAAGGAGAGGATGGGCACGCAGTGATGGCATCAGAGACTGGAATTATGCATCAATAAGCCAATAAACACAAAGATTTCCTGCAAACCCCAGAAATTAAGAGACACCAAGGATTCTCCCCTACATAATTTAGAGGAAGCATGGGCTTGCTGAGCATGGGCTTAATTTTGAACTTCTAGCCCCCAGAGTTGCGAGAGGATAAATTTCTCGTGTTTAAGTCACAAGGTTTTTGATACTCTGTTAAGGCCGCCCCAGGAAACTCACACAACAACCAAACTCAGACAGCACTGGGTTTCAGTTCTTGCTTTGCCATTATTTGGGCAGTCTTATATTAATTATGTAAGTATAATAAACCTCAAGTTTTCCCATCTTCAAAATGCAGGTAATGCTGTCTACTGTGACATAGATTTTGTTTTAATGAATTAAATGAAAATCTCTGTACTCAGCTTACTACAATTCTTTGCGTCAAGTAACCATTTAATGAATGGTATCTTCTGCTATGATCACCCTCATGGTCATTTCTCCTTATGAATGAAGAAACTAGAAAACAGGCTGAAAATGATGCTCAGGGATATGGCAGAGCTGAGGCTTCAAAATCAGGTGTGCCTAACCCCAATCAAGTGTCATATTGCACCATAGCCATTAGGAGACAGATGACGCTTGCTCAAGAATCTGGGGGTGTTCTGAGAAACTGTATGTCAAGAGATAACATCTTGAATATGAAGCAAGAGAAGAAATTGATTTGTAATATAGTACACAGGGTGATACCTGGGTGGGCATCTCTATAAGGCAGTGGAAATCAGGAATGTGAAGGTCACAACTCAGCTCTACCAGCTTTAGCTGGTGCTAAGGCATGTTACCCTCACTCTTCCCAGTTTACATTAACAGCTGCCATTTCTTCAAGGGGAAGTGTTTCATCCTTTCATGTCACCAAGTTTCTCGAAGGCATCCAACTGCACAAAAAGCCTTCTGGTTCTTCGGGAAGTTCAGCCAGCTGACTTCTTTTTATCCACGTGCATAGAGTCCCTACCTGTGGCAGTGCCCTGGGAAATGTGAAGAGATTCACAGAGCCATGGGCCAGCCACACTCTTCTCATCTGCAACACCCTTGCTTCACAGCTCCTCAGCCAGCAGTCCCAATAATGCTGGGGCAATGATGCAAGTTGGATATGATTTTAAAACCCTTCCAAACACAAGATGATTGAGATCCATGAATAACAGCTCATAGATTCTGCATGTATTATAGTTACTTTGAAGAAAAGACAGATTAAAAGAAGAGACTAAAGTCAGGGAATAAGAGATTACTACAATAAGTATTCAAGACCCCTGGGTTGGTCCAACCCCCACTCAAGTTTATGCATTTTCCATATGGCTGAACAGAATCGAATTCTGGTTCTGTCACTAACAGGCTGTATGTCCCCAGCCCCAGGCCCTACACATCTAGTTAGTGACAGGCCAGATCTAAGAATTAGTGTTCTCCCTCTCCCATTGTGCATTTTGATTTTCCACAGTGGAAAATGCACAAAAAAATAAGCATATGCAGCAAAAACAAAATTTTAGAACTTGCATTAGTAAGCATCAAATTTATAAACTTCTGGTTCCTGTTCTTCCTTAATCCCGGTATAGTCAATGGGATTTTTGTATTTATCTGGAGGAGGCTTTGCACTCGTGAATACTGCATCCCGTTAGTTACGCTCATTTCAAAGTTATACAGAAAATGGAACAATTTAACCTCTCCCTTTTATGCCATAAATACCAGTTAATGCAGTTTCTGAGGCAAGTTTTAAGTGTTATATCCTATATACCTTGATGTGAAAGTACCAATAAGCTGTGAGAGAAATCAAGAAAATTACATTAGCACATCTCCAAATGGAGTAAAGAAGGAGCACCCTACAGATCATAAAATTCTATGAAAACATAATATGCTATATAGATGACTAAATTTGCACAGAAGTTCAAGGACAATTTAATCAGCTTTGAAAACAACAGCTTAAAAAATGAAAATTTGTTATTTATATTAAAAGAAAGTTAAAAGCAAAATAAATAAATAAACAAACATAAAAAATAAAAAAGGACTGGGCACTGCAGTGGCTCATGTCTGTAATCCCAGCACTTTGGCAGGCTGAGGTTGGCAGATCACCTGAGGTCAGGTGTTTGAGACCAGTCTGACCAACATGGAGAAACCCCATCTCTACTAAAACTACAAGATTAGCCAGGCATGGTGGCAGGTGCCTATAAACCCAGCTACTTGAGAGGAGGACCAACTAAGAGGATGTGGTATTCATAAGTGGAAAGCCTCCTCCACTGAGGTAGGAGAATCATTTGAACCTGGTAGGCAGAGGTTGTGGTGAGCCAAGATCTCAGCATTGCACTCCAGCCTGGGCAACAAGAGCAAAGCTCCGTCTCAAAAACAAACAAAAAAAAATAACAACAAACCACCCTTCCCAAAGTTGTCTATGATAAAGGAAGTTTAAAATGTAAATGAAAATGAAACTTTTATGACAGACTCAAGGCACCATTCTCCTAGACTGAAACAGGAGTTTGCTGCCTAATAATGTAAGACAAAATCTGCTCCTCTCTCTACTTTTATTCTTTTCCTTTTTCCCTTCTGAGACACTTGTGTGTACAGAATGATCTGGGTCATTTTCAGGGCTTCTTTCTCCAAGGAGACTTAACAAGCCCTTGCATGGATAGTGTGCATGCCGTGCACTTCTAGCATACTCTGTCCTGAAATCCAAGATTCCTCACACATCTCACAGAACTCAGTCTGATGCACTGAAGTGTGGAGACCATAATGAACCAGACATATCTAAAAGTACCTGCTGGGATGGAAAGGTAGGACCTGGACCAATCAATCCAGGAGTCATGAGGCCCAGCAGGGAAAGAAAGATGACAGGAGGCAACTCCAAATTTCACACTTGACTGACACAGTGACAAAAATGACAGGGAGCACTTGAGTGGAGCCTTTTTTGAGGTTAAGAGAATAATACAGAAAATAATGCATGCTGAAATATTATAGATAGAAAAAAGAGTCATGGACCCAGAAACCTGGAGCCTCAATTCAGAATAACCACTTTTTCAACTATATCTCATGAGCTCAGACAACCTCCTTACCCATTCACATTTTGGTTTCCTTATCTAAAAGGAAGAGGAGGAGGAAAAGTCTATACCCATTGCAAGAGGTTGTTAGAAGGACAACCACCTTATTCAACATCTTATTCAATAGGGATTTGCAGATCCTGATTCTCTGTCACTTGACTTGTAGGGAATTTGAGATGGAATGAAACACTGGACTGAATAAAAATCAAAGAAGGAAACTCAACACACAGTTTTATGTCTTCTGGGAGTAAGAACACGGGTATTTTCATAGCCATGATTAATTTGGAGTCATAGAAAGAAGGGAGACAGAAAAGACAGGGAAAGGTAGAAAAATGGAGAGATAAAATCCAAGATACCTCACATATCCCACAGAACCCACTCTAATGCAGTGAGGTGTGGAGACAGACAAATGAGTTATTATCTCTGTCCTCAAAACATCAATAGACTAGCAGTAGATCAAATGCACTCATAAGAATTACACGTTAAGATAAAAGTGAAAGTATGGTCAAAGGTTTGAGGAGACACAGATAGAGAGCAATTTGTTCTTCCCGGAGGTGGGGACAGTAGTAGAAATGTATATAGAGGAATTGGCATTTGTGCTAGGACTTGAAGGCTAAGTAGGTGCACATGAGGAGAGAAAGAGGAAGAAAGGTATGCTATGGTAGGCAGCCTCATCCTACCAAGTGTCCATGCCCTAATCTCTAGAACCTGTGAATGTCACCCAACTTGTCAAAAGGGAGGGGGTTAATTTTTTTAATGCTATAGATCTTTAAGTAAAGGTATTATTTTAGATTATCTTGGATAGCCCAATTTCGCCACAAAAGCCCTTAAAAGCAGAGGGCTTCTATTTGGCTTGACCCCAAGAGAGAAGAGAGAAAAATTTGGACAGATTTGAAGGCAGAGGGGGACTCAAACTGACATTTATGGGTGACTGGAGTAGAGGGACATTGAAAGCATGAGAAAGAATGTGAGCAGCATCTGGGAACAAAAGCTGGTCTCCAGCTGAAAGCCGGCAACAAAATGAAAATCTCAGCCCTGCAACAGTAAGAGGCTGAATTTGACCAACCACCTGAATGAATTTGAAAGTGATTCATTCCCAGAGCCTCCAGAAGTAAATGGATCCTTTCCAACAGCTCAATTTTAGCCTAGTGAGACTCTAAACTGAGGACCCAGTTATGGTACACTGTATCTAGGCTTCTAACCTACAGAACTGTGAGATAACAAGTTTGTATAATTTTAAGCACTAAATTTATGGCAATTTGTTACAGCAGCAATGCAAAAACCAATACACATTGATATGGCTTGGCTGTGTCCCCACCCAAATCTTATAGTTCCCATAATCCCTATGTATTATGGTAGGGACCTGGTGAAAGGTAGCTGAATCATGGGGGCGGTTTTTCCCCATGCTGTTCTGATTATAGTAAGTCTTATGAAATCTGATGGTTTTATAAAAAGGGAGCTCCTCTGCATAAGTAAGGCATGTAAGACATGACTTTGCTCCTCCTTTTCCTTCTGCCATGATTCTGATTCTGATCCCTTCCAAGCCATGTTGAACTGTGAGTTAATTAAACCTCTTTCCTTTATAAATTGCCTAGTCTCAGGAATATCTTTATTAGCATCATGAGAACAGACTGATACACATATGCCTTGCAAAAGGAATAGAACAGCAAATGCATGGGGTCATGAGAAAGTTTGGTATGGCTCCACTGAGGGGGTCTGGGTAACTACTACAAATAAGGCAAACAAGGTGAGCAGCAGCTTACAAGCTCTATATAAAATGAAGTGGACCATAAGCAAAAGGGAGGCTTCGGAGGCTTTTGAGCAAAGGGATGACTAATTTGATTTGGGAAAGTTAGCTAGAAAATTTATAAATTCCTAAACTCACCAAAATTCATAAATAACAAAAGTATCCTTGCCTTCCAGGTAATCATAGCACTTTGCATTTTTATTCCAATATTGATGCCATGGTCTCAATATCCAAAAAAGTTCTCTGTGGGATCTGCTTTTAGAGCCAGAAATGGCAAAGCTTGGAAATTTTATTCACTTTCAAGAATGACCTTGCTTAGCTGATCGAAGACTTCCTTACTACTAAATTCCAAGGGCATTCTTTGAAACTCTACCTTGGTTTCTCGGGGATATTCATCAGTACTCATCAACCCCTTATTTTTAAAATAATATTTTGTATTAGTTGCTGTGATATAGAAATCTCATGTAGTTCCTCTACTTCTGTGATTGATATTTTTAAAATGAATTCATTTTGTTCTATGCAGAAAATAAATATAAAATTTCATCAAGGCCTGGTCTAAGGGCATCTGGTCTTCTCACTCCCATATGCTGTATTCCTAAATTATCATATCCATTATCACCTATTTGCAGATGATTTATTAATGTCTCTCTTCAGTTGAGACCCCTCCTCTAAAGTTCAGGATTAATATGTCCAAATACATTTGTCATATTTCTTCTTGGATCTCTCCAAGACATCTCAAAGTCAGCCTATCCAAAACTAAACTCATCAAAGTCATGCCCAGACTTGGTCTTCCTCCAGTGTTCTCTCTCCCTGTTAATGGTTCCATCACCTTTAATCCGGAATCATTCTTGGCCTTTTGCACTTTACCTAATACCTTGAGCTATACTTTAAGGGCAATTAAGTATGGAGAGATATGTTCATAAACATGCGGCAAAAATTATGCATGAGCAGGTCACTTGATGAACAGCTAATATATTAGTGGATGTGTTTCTTAGAAAACAGACTTAAAAGGATGTTGCTCAAGGATGGAGCTGCACTGAACTCTCTTTTTCAGGATCTTAAGTAGTAGAATTAGGATGAATTGATTGAAGCCACAGGAGAGCAAAAGGAAAGACTGCTGATTACTACATGTGGGGATGGAGACCATTGTCCTGGAAGGGAGCCATCTCTCAATTATGAACTGTGTTCAAGCTTGTAAGAAGGACACTTAATTTAAATAGACACTTAGAGAATATTTAATAATTACCTAGTACCTAACAGTGCATCAGAGAGGTATGAAGGTACAAAATGAGGCTTTGGGCTGGAGGAGCCTCTAGATCCCTTCTAAAACTGAGTTTCTGTAATTCTGTATCCCTATTACTAGGTTCAAATTCCAAAATACAAGTTAGGGTTATTTAACTTTTTCCAACAGGGGCCATGTAGTCTCTTGAAAAGTGGTTTGTTGTACTTTTCTTCTAGTACCTTATGTGACTTAAAAACAAGAGGAGAAGAGGTATAGGAGAGAATGTGCAAGTTCTGGGGTAACTCTGAGCCTTCCTAATGCTGGGAAGGCAACAGGCTTTCCCACTCACTCCCAACACTAGGGGATGTAAAAGATCCAGATTGTTTTTTTTTTTAATTGCACTTTAGGTTCTGGGGTACATGTGCAGATCATGCAGGATTGTTGCATAGGTACATACATGGCAATCTGGTTTGTTGCCTCCATCCCCTTGTCACCTGTATCTGGCATTTCTCCCCATGTTATCCTACTCCAACCTCCCCAGACCCCGTGTCCCTCCCCTGCCCTCCCCAACAGACCCCAATGTGTGCTGCTCCCCTCCCTGTGTCCATGTGTTCTCATTGTTCAACACCCAAATTTTATAGGCTGTGAACCAGATCCTAGAAAGGAATCCATCTGCAAAGTTGCTCCATTTGAGTGATTCCAGTTTCTGTTCTCCTCACAATTGGGTACATTTGGAGTGCACTGGGACCATCAGTCCCGGTTCCTAGATTTCCTCTTAAGGTTGGTATTTCAGTCACTTTGTCTTTTCATGGGACCATTCCACTCAATTTCTTTAGGTTCTAGACTGCCTTTCAAGGCACATAGGCTCTTAAATTTTTCACTACATATGTTTTGGTTTGGTTTCCCTCACAGCCAGACCCTCAGGAAATAATAAGAAAACTAATAGTTCAGTTGGTAGGGAATCTCATGAATCACCGTTAGTGAAGAGAGAAATGAGACAAACAGGAGCAGCCAGAAGACAGAGGGTGTTATCAAGAAACTCACCACTGGAAGTGAGCGGAGGGCAATCTCATTTGTGATCTCTGAGAACCACAGAGATTTTGGACCTCAGAAGTATCCCACCAGAGGCAAGGGAGTCTCTGCTGTTTGTTTATTGAGAGCTGCTCTCAGGAAGCATTCATTTTCTAATGCGTCAGTCTGCTATGCACAGATGCAGAATGGGCTTGCCCATTAGAAAAAAATTCTTTATACAGAGAAGCAGATGCTGACATATGAAATTAAAGTTAATCAGAAAGCACTACTGTTTTAGGGTACTCTAAAGGGACAGAACTAAAAGGACAGATATATATGAAGCATAATTTTGTTAGGAGAATTGACTCATGTGATCACAAGGTGAAGGCTCACAATAGGCGTCTGCAAGCTAAGAAGCAAGCAAGCTAGTCCAAATTCCAAAACCTCAAAAATAGGGAAGCTGACAGTGCAGCCTTCAGTCTGTGGCTGAAGACCCAAGAGCCCCTGGAAAACCACTGGTGTGAGCCCAAGTGTCCAAAAGCTGAAGAACTTGCAGTCCAATGTTTGAGGGCAGGAAGCATCCAGCCCAAGAGAAAGATGAAGGCCAGACAACTCAGTGAGTCTGCTCTTTCCATATTCTTCTGCCTGCACTGGCAGCTGATTAGACGGTGGGATCCACCCAGATTGAGGGTGAGTCTGCCTCTCCCAGTCCACTGACTCAAACGTTAATCTCCTGTGGCAACACCCTCACAGACACACACAAGAATGATACTTTGTATTATTCAACCCAATCAAGTTGACACTCAATATTAACCATCAAATTATGATGGCAAGGCCCAGAGAACATGGGTCAAACACCAATCCCTTTTACTCCTGGGTGCTACATTTACAATTAACATTTTTTCCTGACAGCACCTTAGCTTATTTACAGATGTCAATAAGTGGTGGTAACTGTATATGTTCTACCACTATAAATAATGTCCTACTTTATAATATATGAACTCAGCAATCCATATTGATTAACTATGCTGTCAACATCGTAGAAATCAAAGGCAATACAATAACCTTGGCCAGTCAAATTTAAAAAGCAAGAAAATGGGAAGGAGGGCTTTAAAAATGGGAGTTTCTCCTGCAAATTCACCTCCATTACACCTACCCTTTGTGGTACCTGTTCAGTTTTAAAATATTAAAATTCTCACTTGTATTTACCTGTATGCAAGCTATTTGAACTCTGGCTTTTGTGATATGTGTTTACAGGATCAGAGTTTAACAGACTCACTTGTATTGGATTTATATACACAATGATGGAGTACAACAACAGAAATTCATATGGAGACAAGCAGGATTCTCTGATGAATGATGCCTGGTTCCTTCTCTGAGATTCTTGGCAACAAGCTCTCTAGGATGTTTACTACCCTACCTTAACTGGAGAGGCCACGGCCACACTCCACTTCTCGTGGGATTGCAGCCCCTCAAGCATCCACCTTGCTTTAATGGGTCTGCTGCAGAGTATTTTGGCCCAGGTTTCCCAGTGCTTTGCAGCTGGTATGTCCTAGCACTCACTCACACTTCTGGCACCTAAGCTGAGGCTGCCTGGGGTTCAAACAATGTGACTGTCTGTGGCCCTGTAAGAAAAGGGAAAGCAAGAAGGAGTAGGTCCTTCTGCTTTTCACAGCCCCTTGACTCACCCAGTTGCTCTCCAGCCCAACCACCCCGTCACTGAAGGATGCTGAGGGGCCAGATAGCCCATGCAAACTGTCTGCCCTCCGCCCACAAAGCCATCCGGCACCAGGTGACTCTCCTGGTATTCAGTCCAAGTCATTTCACAAGATAATGATGAACAAAATGTGATAAGTAAAACCTCAGCTGAGCTTATAATAAATCACATGAAGAAAAAAGACAAATCTTAAAATCAATTAGTAGAGAAGGCAGGAACATCTAAATGAAGCTGAACCTCAATCTATTGTTCTAATCTACCCTGTGTAGGTAGCAGTGACACAACAATAAAGGATAAATCACAATGAAGACCCTTCAGTTGGACTCTTGCAAAAAAAAAAAAATGTGAGTGCGGGATGTCCTCACAGTTGCTTTTCCATTGTAAGGAGTGCACTGGGTCATTTTTGGGAACTGGGATTGGGCCCAGATTTGTCTTTGGCCTTCCAACAGGAAAACAATTTACAGCCAAATGGTGTTGTGTATGGTTGCCACCAATGGGAATGGACAAATGACCACATCTGCTGTGGTGTTTTCCCTACATTATAATGTCCCTGAACTAAATAAAAGACTTCTGCAACTGTATGGGATTTTTTAAATTCCTCTTTCGTTTCCTTCACAGGGAGCCGGCTGTCCTAAACAAAATATAGTAACTAGTCAGGATAAGTAAGAAGACTAGACAGAATAATATATTCAACACCTACCTACCAAGCATGCAGTCTTCGCCAGGCACTGTGGATAGGACAATACCAGAAGTGTCTTGCCTGCTCCTGAGCAGCTCAGAAGGTGATGGAGGAGGTAGGGAAGGGAAAGGTTGTCATCCATAAACAGAAAGTGAAGACAGCAAAGATTTACAAAGGGCCTTTTCCTTAGCAGTTGCTAGGTGCTTACATATATATTACATCAGCTTTAATTCTCACACAAGCCTGCAGGCAAGCCATAGGATACTCATTTCACAGATGAAAAAATTATAGCCTAGAAAAGCAAAGCTTATGTCTGGAAAATAAATTTTAACCAACTATGGTAAACGCTGTAACAGGGGTATAACAGAGGTATACATACATACCTAGATGACTTCCCCCAAGGGAGTCTGAAAAACTTTCAAATCGAGTAGGGGATGATGGTAGTACCCTGGTGAGAAGACACGTTTTAGGCGGAAAAGCAGGACTTGCATTCGGTGAAGAGGGAATAGCGAGTGCAAAGCCACGGAGGTATGAGAGGACGTGGTACATTTTAGGAACAATAAAAAATTCAGTAACATTTTTTAGGCAACAGATGGGGAAATAAGCTGGGACTAGATTGTAGAAGGGCACATGTGCACAGCTGGAGAAATGAGAGGTTCTCCGACAGTGGGGATGCTAAAGATTTGTAATCAGGAGTGTGACAAGCTAAAGCAAGCCATCAGGATACCCCGTGGCTTATGCAGGGCTTATGTAGCAGAATCATCAGCTATGGGAGAAAACATCAACCATCTAGCAGTAAAAGAAGATGCTCTCCTGAATTTGAAATTAATATCCACACAATACTATCGTTGAACATCTGTAATGTGCTGGGCTTTGGTGCAAATGTAGAGATCTTTTTCTCCTGATGTGATCTTGTAACCCCTAAAGAGATTTTCCTATAGCTAGATAGCCGAGGTTTCACTCTTTGAAATCCTCCACTTTGAGGATGTAAGAAATGGTTGGAGATATGAGATGAACGGGTTCGGATGTTTGGACTGCCATCTAATCTCTGCAGGTGTATCACACCTGACATAGTCCCCTGCATAAGATGATATTTGACAAAATGACTATTACTAGGCCAACGTACACCAATTCAGACCTTTCATGGAATAGTCTATGCAAATTAATAGAAACATTTAATTGTGAAGACAGTACTGTACTCTCAAAATCAGATTTTTCTCAAAGTGAGTGCCATGGGATACTAGCCCTAGAGATTCTTTGCAAAATGATGATGAAGCCAATGATGAGAACGAACATGAGGATTGCTTCAATTATTGCTATGTAACAAATTATGCCCATACTTATAACTTAAAATATCAACTTATTTATCATATCTCACAATCCTGGAGGTCTATTCAGGCAGGACCAGTTGGGTGACACCTTTTGCCATTTGCACTTGTCTTTAAGGTCTAGGCTGGTTTCACTAACACAGTTAGTACCTTGATGGGAATGGCTGGAAAGCTGGGTTGGGCAATGCTACTCACCATCTCCAATAGCCTTAAAAAGTTACAATGTATAACTGAGGCTTATAATATGTTATGTGTATATATACACACACACACATACATAGTAAAATGGTTACTAGAGTGAAACAGATTAACATATTTATCATCTCACATAGTTATTTTTTTGTGACAAGAATATTTTTCAACAGCTCAAATTCACAGAAAACATAACAGTGGTTACCATGGTAAAGGGCAGGGAAAGGAAATGGGGAGATGTGGGTTAAAGGATACAAAAGAGCAGATATGTAGGAGAGTTAATCACATTGTATTGTACTGGGGCTGTTACATAAGTAGATTTTAGATGCTCTTGGCCAAGTGACATTTTCACACGGTGACTAAGAATGACAACAAACCAAGGTGAAAACTGTATTTTTTTTATGGCTAGGTCCAAAACTGCCATAAAGTCACCCTTCTACTTTATCAAAGAACTTAAAGTCCAGCCCAGACTCAAGGGGTGGGAGGATAGCCGCCACCTATTGATGGAAGATTCACATGCATGTTTAAAGAGGGTGGATTGATGGTCATTTTAGAGTCAAGCTAGCATGATGCTGGCAATGGTGATGATACTGTCATTCCAGGGTAGAATTCAGTTTGACAAGCTTTTTCTATGAAAGGTCACACAGTACATATTTTAGGTTTTATCGACCACAGTCCGTTGAATATTCTTTGTTTAAATAAACTGACTAGATAATAAAGTTATTTTGTTCAGCTCACAGACTAAACAAAAACAGCCTTCAGACTGGACTTGGCCCACACACTGTAGTTTGCCAATCCCCATCTTTAGGGGTTTTCATGGTCTAATAAACTTGTGAGGCCATCAGCTTTCTTCCTAGAGCATCATAGCACACATTAACATAGAAAAGGTTCTTAAGGCACTAAGAAATTTGTTTAGTACCATATATTAACAAGTTATATTATTTTTTCCCATCTAAAGTCTATTTTAAACAGCCTTTGAGAAAGCATGTCTTTGTAGCATATGACATTAGAGTGACAACCAAAAAAACAGACTTAGGACCTAGTTAATGATTTTACTTCATTAACAGATTTTAAAAATTCACTTCTATAAAATGTCAGCTAGATATAGACAATACATTATCTAAAGTATCTAAAAATATTTTGTCCTTCTCAGTTGATTAAATCCCCCTTTAGGGTGATATTTTAAGCCTATATGCATTTTAAGAATGCCTGCTGTCCTAATTATAAAACTGTATTCCATATGTTCCTCACCTTGCAGATTGAAACAGAAATACAAATAAAATAGCCACTGGTAGTATATTAGCACAGCATGTCATCATCAAAAGAGGGTAGAACTTGGATGTAGGGCCTCCAGATTATGGTCAAAATGTTGTCACTTGATGGCTAGGGAATTAAAGTGACTAAGTTTCTCCAGCCTTCAGTTCCTTCTGTGTTGAAGATGTGGACTCATTTGCTTCCTATACTGCTGTGAGAACTGGACTAAATGACACTGCACATGTGGAAACATTTCACAAACAGCAAAGTCCTATGTCAAGGTAAATGGCCAGCCTTCTACAGAAACAGGATCATCAGTAAGACAAGTCTCTCATGTGAGGTGGTTTATACCTTAATATATTTGGTTTCCTTTATGAGTAGTCAAAAGTAGGTAGGATTGGGTGGTGTATTGAGTCAGACTGCCTAGGTTGGAATCCTGCCTTACTATCTGGATGAACTTGAGCAAGGTTCTTAGTCCACTGAGCCTTGATTGCCTCATATGTAAAAGCACAACACTCTTGCCAACCTCATGCGACTGTGAAAAGAATCAAGTATGTGGGAATATAAAGTGCTTCAGCCCCCAATCTGTTACAAGGTAAGCAGACAGCAAAAGTAATTATCACTAACAAAAATAATCATGTTTAATAACTCCACTATAGGAATCTGATCATCAACTTTAGATTCTAAGATTGATTTTTCAATTCTGACCAAACTATTCTCCAGGAATAAGACTGATAATGAATGCCAATAAAAAAAATACTATCACAAGTTAACACTTACATAGTATTTACTATCTTCCCAGTCTCTAGTTCAGGAGATCTACATATATTAGATTGTCCATTTTTATAATATTCCTATAAGGTAGGTACTCTTACCCCACTGGAGCACAGAAATGCTAAGTCCTTTCGCCGAGGTCAGAGAATGAGCAGTGGAGCGCCTGTGTCCACTCTGGAAATCAGTTTCCAAAGTAAAGTCCTCAACCATTGTAATATCTCACTTCTGGAAGAAGACAGATTGGGAAGAGGAGGCAAGAGAGTCATGTATCCCAGAGAAGAGACACACTGTCAGACACACACAGCCAGCAGAAAAGGGCTTAATCTGACCCAGTATTTAACATACTTGCTGAAGATAAGCCATGCCATGAGATTTTCTGTTCAATGCACAGAAAACAAATAATACAAGGTTCGGACTTAGTATCACTGACAATGAGTTTCTTAGAACACATAAAGCTCTGGATTTAATATCTTTGAAAAATTTTCTCAACATCTGAAGAGTCGATAGAAGCCAATGCAGCAGAAATAGTTTGGGATTAAAACAATATAGCATGACCTGCTTGGTATACAAGGTAAGAATGCGTGTTTCAGTGTTTCAGTTGGGGAGCTTTGTGCCTTGAAGGTAGCCTACTTAGTTTCCCAAAGTGGCATTTCATATATATACACACACACATACATACATATTACATAATAAATATATATATTTATATTAAAATAACTACAAATACACACACACATATATACATAGACATTCTTTTTTAGAGACTGGGTCTCACCCTGTCTCCCAGACTGGAGTGCAGTGGCACAATCATAGCTCACTGCAGCCTTAAACTCCTGGGCTCAAGTAATCCTCCCTCTTCAACCTTCTAAGTAGCTCAGATTATAGTTGTGCACCACCACACTGGCTACCAAACTGGCATTTCTTAGCAACCCGATATACACAATAGATTAAAACCTCCCATTAGCTCCCATGTTAGACTCCACATGAGCAAATTCAACATAAGCCACAGGAATCCAGAATTTGGAAGCTGAATCTGCCAGGGATGCCTAGATGAAATGCATTTATTGATTCAGTAAGTCTTTGCTCAGTGTCTGCTATGAGCCAGACACTGCTTTAGGCACTGGAGGTTTATCAGTAAACAAGCTAGAGACTATCCTTAATACCTTTATATCCTAATAGAGCAAGCCGAGCAAAACAAAAAACAAGATAATCTCAAATAATGAAAGGGAAGTGGAGGACGATATATAAGTGGTAATGCCTTAATATCTTTATATCCTTATAAAGCAAGTCGGGGAAAAAAAGAAAAAAACAAGATAATCTCAAATAATGAAAGGGAAGTAGAGGACTATATATAAGTGGTGATGCAATGAAGTGAGGCCTTTTGGAAAGACAGCTGTATTGGTTAGCCATTGCTGTGTAACAAAGCACCCCCATGATATAGTGGCTTAAAATAACAACTATCATTTCTTATGAGTTAGGTATAAGCTAAGAAGTTCTGTTGTTCTGGACCACGTATGACAGATCTTGTCTGGGCTCACTAATTAATTTGCTCTCAGGTAAGTCATCAGGTATTATCTGGCTTGTATAAAATGGCTTCAGCTCCTGTGTCTGGAGGTTGGCTGACTGTCAGCTGGGATAAGATGACTGGGCATGTGTGTCTTACCATTCAGCTGGCCACCCTAGGCTTGTTTATATGGTGGACACAGGGTTTCAAGAGATTAAGAGAGGCATGTATGTTTTGAGGTCTGTACTAGTACCTTAGGAGTTTGGTTGCTCTTTGGACAAAGTAATTTTACATGGCCAGCCTGGCTTCCAAAGGAGGGGAAACTGACTTCACCTCTTAATGAAAGAAGCTATAGAGTAACATTGCAAAAGGCAAAGATACCAAGAGGAATGAAGATTAAGGTTCTGTTTGCAATAAATCTATCACAGTAGTCAAGATAAGCCTTTCTGTGAAAGTGACAATTGAGCTGAGACTTGAATAAGATGAGTCAGATATATAAGAGCTTGTTCTAGGCAGAGGAAAGTACAGTGCAAACGTATGAGCACATTTGTGTTGACCACATGAAATATACTCGTGTGCATGCAGATGTATGTGCAATGTGTATGTGCAAATACGTAACACATGATACATATGAATCGAACATTTCGTGAGCTGAACATACCTGTGTGCTTTTCTTACCTTCCCTCTTTCAACATAGGAACATTCACACAGCAATAGAAACTTATGTCTTGATATACTCTATTCTCGCAACTTAGTATATATCAGAACTACCTTTACAACATTTAAAAAATATAGTTCCCCAGGCCCCCTCCCTAGAAATTCTAATTCAGTAGATCTGGAGTAGGGCCCAGGAATCAGCAATTTAACCAATGCTCCTAGTAATTTGGAATCAGTTATTCTCTATCTAATAAATTAAGAAACAATGTTCTAACTTTCCTTGGGTTTTGGATTATTCACTCCTTCTCCCTCCCCTGATAACTAGTGTCTGACTGTGTCTAACTTACATTCCCAATCTATACTATCTAGTCCTTTTTCCTAAAGATGATCAAGTGTATGTGGACCACTGATAAGAAAAATTGAAATAGATGCACAGAGGGGAAAATAAAAACTTCATGACAATATGTGAAATCCCCTTGCTGCTTATTCAAGTAAGAAACTGTTAACTTGCCTGCTGTCAAGGGGATCATAACCCAGGGTGCAGGACTTCAAATATTATGCCATTGCTAAAAGCATTCTTCATAGTGTTTCTCAGCACTGGCCTCACATTGGGGGAAAAAAAAAAAAAAGTATATATATATATATATATACACACATACACACATTTTTTAAAGTAAATCATTCCTATATGACAGTGATGTAACATAAAAATTGAAATTCCCTGAATTTAAAGATCAGGCTAGAAATTTTAAAAGCAACACAGAACACCTGCTTGAATGATGTAATTAGCACCACCTAGATGCAAGCATACAGCTACTGTGGTGAGCCAAGCCTCAGGGTTCAAATTCCCTCTTGGCAATCAGTTACTTTGCTGAGCACCAGTCAAGGATCAGGTGTCCTGCAAAAAGCCTGGGGCCTGTGATAATAATATCCACTTAGTTGGTAGTATGATCATTTCATTAACTTAGCAACCACCATAAAACATAATTTACTCCTAAAAGTAAACATGCCAATGTGATGTGATTATCCTGCAGAGACCAGTTCTTGTTATTTGGTTTTAAAATGTCACTTTATTTTGTTCAAGGGAGAAAAAAATGTCACTACATTATAATCCATTATATTACCACAATAAGATACGATCCATACAATTAGCCAAATTCATCAGGGATTGAGCAGAAATACAGGAAACTAATTTTGGAGGCTGATGGACTTTAATTTGGATCCCATCTCCATGATGTTCATAATCTGGGGGCAAATTTCTCTGTGATTTTACTTCATTATTAGTAAAATGGCATAGTAATGCTGACTCCACAGGCTGATGTCAGAAACTCAGAGCAGGAGTCAGAAAAACTTTTTCCATAAACAGGCAGTAGATATTTCAAGCTTTGAGGGCCAGACGGTCTCCACTGCAACTATACAACCCTGCCATGGTAACATGAAATCAGCAGAGAACAATACCCAAAAACATGAACGTGGCCATGTGCCACTTGAAGATTTATTTACCGAAATGGGACAGAGACACTGTATTCTGCCCCTGACCTATAAAAGATATATTAAGCAATTAACATAATCTGGACAAGCTGTAAACTCAGTAAATGGTAACTACCACTGCTATTGTGCCCCAAAAGAATGATAGTGGTGACAGTAATCACACCACCATTGTTGTTATTGCCATCATCCTCAAAGTCTGAAACCAGGGAGGTGAAATTCTGCTGCACTTCTAACCTTTATTTACTGTGATCTTTGATCAGGCTATGATGTTGTTTGGATATTTGTCCCACTGAATCTCATGTTGAAATGTGATCCCCAATGTTAGAAGTGGGACCTGGTGGAAAGTATTTAGGTTACGGGTTGTGAATCCCTTATGAATGACTTGGCGCCCTCCTTGTGGTAATGAGTGAGTTCTTGCTCTGTTCATGTGACAGCTGGTCGTTTAAAAGACCCTGGCTCCTTCCACTCTTCTCCTTGCTTCCATTCTCATCATGTGACATGTCCACTCTCCTGTTGCCTTCCGCCATGAATGCAAGCTTCCTGAGGCCTCACCAGAAGCACATGCCAGCATCATGCTTCCCATGTAGCCTGCAGAACTCTGAGCCAAATAAGCTACTTTTCTTTATAAATTGCCCAGTCAGGTAATTTATAGCAATGCAAAACAAACTAACGCAAGTTACTTTCCGTCTCTGGACATTATCTTCAAAAAGATGATGTCACCAGAGCACCATCAGCATTCCTTCCTGGGCGTTGAACATCGTCTATTAAATCAAGCAATCTATTAGAGATTCACTAAAATTGCTAAAATATCTTCAGGAACAAATTCCGTCAAGTCCTGTGAAGTTATTTCATGTTTGACTGTAGCTGTCAAAATGGATAGACTTCAACACACCAGAGGACTTGATTTTCACCATAGGTTTTAACATGGACATTAAAGCTGGGAAAAAAAAAAAAAAAAGGCATCTTCTCAAGAAGATTACATGAGGTGTATTCAGAGAAAATTTAAAAGACACCCAACCACTACCACTAACAAGTAAAAGAGGGAGTTAAACATTGTTGAGCTACAACAAGGAAGAGAGTTTAAATTACTTCAAAGCACAAATGTTGACGCATTGTTCCTAGGAATTTTTTTTTTAACTAAAATCCTGAAAAAGAATACAATGTATATAAGATAGTGAGTCTTAAAGTCTGTGCCTTTGACCAGCCACATCAGTATCATTTAAAGAATTTCCTAGAAATGCAGAATCTCAGGTCCTCACCCCAGGGTGACTGCATCAGAATGGAGGTGAGAAGTCCAGGCATTTGTGTTGTGACAAGTCCTCCAGGCCATCTTGTGGCATACTAGTTTGACAACTGCTGATTTAAGTGACAAAAGTGTCCCTGAACAAGGCCCCTGTGCAATCAGAGTTTTATCACCAGCAATTCTTTTCCTGCACATCCCCCACCTCCCTTCTCTTGGTTGTATGACAAAATTCATTTTGGCTAACCATCCTTTCTCCACTGCAAATGATTTTGGACAGTCTAGCCACAAAGCTCTGCCTTCATATGTAACCCAACGCCTCTCTTCCTTTGGGAACTTGAATTTTGAGCACAGACATAAGGGAACAAGAGGGCTGGGGTGGCTTCAACACCTGGATACTAAATAGTATGTCCATTAATTCTTGCTTACTGGTCTCTGAGAGCTTCCATGATTCTGCCCTTTCCAAGCTGTAGTGATGATCCAGTTTTTCTCTCCATCATAAGAGCTACCCAGTATCCTTACCTAATAAAGACTTTTTCCTGAAAACTGCCACTGTCAGTTGCTGCTCCTTAGAACCACAGGAAACATATCAACAATGTTTTAATTAAATGAAAGGACCAAGTGCCTGAACCGTGAAGAAAGGCTGATGCTAAGCTGTTCAATAAGACCAACCTGCAGGAGGAACATCCAAGCATTGACCAAAATAAACCCTGCAGTGGCACAGAGGCCAGAAGCAATTCTGGGCCACATGCAGGGATGGAGGCCAAAGCAGATGGTAGAGGGCTGAGCCCAGGAAAAGCATTCTGAAAACGGCTCTCACAAGTTCCCTGCCAAGCACTGGGGAGGGGATGGGGCTCCCCCAGGGGCATCGCTCAGGTAAACTGAGCAGTATCTATGTTAGATGTATCTATGTTAGTCATTTAAGACTCATTGGAACTGACCATTGCGTTCCTTTTGCCCATTGCCTAGACAGAGCTGATTTATCAGCTGAATTGCAATGGAGAAAGAGTAATTCACACAGAGCCAGCTGTGCATGAGACTGGAGTTTTATTATTACTCAAATCAGTTTCCTGAGTATTTGGAGATTAGAGTTTTTAAAGATACTTTAGTGGGTAGGGCCTTTGGAAGTGGGGCATGCTGATTGGTCAGGTTGGAGATGGACTCATAGAGGGTCAAAGTGAGGCTTTCTTCCTGTCTTCTGTTCCTGAAAGCTATGGCATAACTGGATGAGCCAGATTATGGATCCGGGTGGTGTCAGCTGACTGCAGGGTCTGCAAAATATCTCAAGCACTGATCTTAGGTTTTACAATAATGATGTTATCTCTGGAGCAGTTTGGGAAGGTTTAGACTCTTGCAGCCAGAGGCTGCATGACCCCTAAACTGTAATTTCTTATCTTGTAGCTAATTTGTTAGTCCTGCAAAGATAGACTGGTCCCTATGCAAGAAGGGCGTCTTTTCAGGAAAGGGCTATTATCAATTTTGTGTCAGAGTCAAACCATAAACTGATTTCCTTCCCAAAGTTAGTTCAGCCTATGTCCAGTAATGAACAAGGACAGTTTAAATTAGAAGATGGAGTTGGTTAGGTCTGATTTCTTTCACTCTTATAACTTCCTCAGTTATAATTTTGCAAAGGTGTTTTCAACATTATATGGCCTGTCGCTGCATATCCAGTCCAAATTGAATGAAATGATGAAGGATGTTATTTGTTCATATAACCATAACCATAAAGCCCAGAGGCTGGGCAGGATTCAGGTTGATCTGAGGTTTCTGATGGTTTGGGAATCACGGCTCAATCTCCCTAACATTCTTTTGGTGTTTTCCTCCAGCCTTCTCAGTCTGGGGTCTCTCAGCAGCTCCTGGGGCTAAACCCTTTGATATCCACATACACAGAAAGAGAGAATGTTTCTCTACTCTCCTCAAACTGAGCTTCACCCTGAAGGGTCAAGAGCTGACTCTAAATTAGTAGCAGCGGAAATTAGTCACAGGATCGACCCCACCCAAATAGGAAAAACATGGATGAAAACTGAGGGGCAGCCACTTGCTCCATGCACACAGGTTGGGAGACTTTGTCTGCATTAAATTTTAAGTAAGATTGTATACAGGAAGGTTGACCAGCCAGTGGCCTACAGGCCATAGGCAGCCCAGGACAGCTTTGAATGTGGCCAAATACAAATTTGTAAACTTTCTTAAAACATTATGAGATTTCTTGGTGCTTTTTTGTTGGTTTAGCTCATCAGCTATTGTTAGTGTATTTTACATATGGCTCAAGACAATTCTCCTTCTTTCAGTGTGGCCTAGGAAAGCCAAAAGATTGGACAAGCCTAGTATACAGCAAATAATCTGGTGGACAAGAATGAACAGATGGATATATTGGCCTGAAGTTTTCTTTTCTTATTGAGACTCTGCTGGGTTTTGGTATCAGGATGATGTTGGTCTCATAAAATGATTTGGGAAGGATTCCTTCTTTTTGGATTATTTGGAATACTTTCAGAAGGAATGGTACCAGCTCCTTTTTGTATGTCTGGTAGAATTTGGCTGTGAACCCATCTGGACCTGGGCTTTTTTTGGTTGGTAGGCTATTAATTGCTGCCTCAACTTCAGACCTTGTTATTGGTCTAGTCAGGGTTTCGACTTCTTCCTGATTTAGGCTTGGGAGGAGGCAAGTGTCCAGAAATTTATCCACTTCTTCCAGGTTTACTAGTTTATGTGCATAGAGTTGTTTGCAATAATCTCTGATGATGGATTGAATTTCTGTGAAATCTGTGGTGATATCGCCTTTATCATTTAGTACAGGGTAAACTGACAGTGGAGGCGATTGGTAGTGTTGACTCTCCAAGCCACATACTGGAGTAGACATCAATGAACTAGAGAGGCTAGCAACCATTTTCTGCAAAGGGCCAGGTAGTAAATATTTTATGTTTTGCGGCCAATATGGTCTCTGTCACATCTCTTTAACTTCTGTTGTAGCGCAAAAGTAGTCACATGCAATATGTAAATGAGCAGGCACGGCTGTGTCACAATAGCAATTTACCAAAACATGAGGTGAGCTGGATTTGGAATATTGGCAGTACTTTGCCAACCTCTGAACTTGAACACCAAAACTTGTGTTTCACAGCCATGAATAATGGTGGGTAGCAGCAGCACCATAAAACAGCCTCCGCCCCTGCCACTTCTAACGGGCATCCGCTGTTCTTTGGCATCTTCCCTAACGTATTCATGGAAGATCTACACTGCAAGTGACGACCTCTGCTTTTGTTTGCCTCAGCATCTGCTATCCTGCAATTGCTCAGAAACCTGCTAGCAAAGGCTCATCCTTGTTAATCTTGGTGAATCCGGCCTCCTCTAGTTCATGTGGTGCTAGACCAACAGTGAACACAAGGAGCAAATGTGGTGTTTAACCTGGGCTCTTTCTGTGCTTGGCCACTGCCCTGAGGACACCCTTTGGCCACCACCCCATGGATTCTCTAGCTGTCACCCTGAAGGGGCACTTTCATTTGTCTCCCCCACCATCACCTCCAACTAACACATCACAAACTAAACTCCTCTATTGTCCTGCCAAAACCTACCCCCATCCCACTTCCTGTTTTTCTGTGCTCTCACCATGGATCTATGTCCTTTTGGCTCTTGGCCTCCTTCCCATGGCTCTCCACTTTCAATCAGCCATCTGGTCCTGTTGATTTTTCCCTTATAATTCCACTTGTAATTACCCTCTTCCTTCCAGTCTCATTGCTATCCCTCTAATTCTGGCCTATAATGACTCCACACCTTGCTATTATAATTAGCTTCCTTGCAGTTCTGTTCAGTTTCAGTTTCCCTTTTCTAATTATCCTCCCTTCATTCCTCTGGGCACCCCACCTCTTAACAAGCCACGATAATACAGTGCTTTCACCATGCTGTGTCCTCTTCTTGCTCATTTAGGGAAAGCTATAGGATCAAGACTCTCCCTAGTCATATTCCAAGTCCCCTAAAACAGTTGTCTTGGCCTCTGGCTGTAGAGTTCATGCCTCAGTGGCACATCTTGGTCTCTTTCCTTTGATTCTGGACTCTGCGAGTCACAGACTCAAATGGGCCTTTTGCATTGCTTTCTCATTAATTAATAAACTTCACTGTTAACTTCAGAATCATTCTTCTTTAACTCCCAGTCTGTTCTGAAGCGTCAGAACAGGTGGGTCTCAAAAACTCTTCTTCTGTAATCTCATACCAATTAATAGATGATGTCATTCATAACATTTAAAAACATTTAAAATCCCTACTCTCATTTTGCTTTTGCAAGACATCATCACTCCCTGGATTATTTTAATGACCTCCTACTTCCTTCTTTGTTCTTGCTCTGTAAGAACATTTTCTCATTACGCCCAGAGTGATGTTCAAACAAAAATCTGATCAAGACACATCCCTGGTTAAACTTTACTGTGGCTTTCCATTACTCTTCACAATGGCTCTCAATTCTGGATCAATATTAGAATGACCTGAGATATTAAAAATACGATACCCCAGCTCCACCCCACGCTAACTCCCAAATCTCCAGGAAGATCTGCCCACAGGATTCTTTTTAAGCTCTCATTCAGATTTTCCGGTTGTATTTATCCTGACATGTATGTGTGCATGTGTGTGTGTGTGTTTCACGCTATACAATGCTATCATCTGAGTAGGTTTGGGTACCCACCACCACAGTTAAGATTCTGATCAGCTTTAACAACTTAATGATCCTGTTGTCTTTTTAGATAAGCTGTTCTCAGAAGTTAGCAACTGGAGGTGTGGGCACTTGCACTGGAAGAAGTCAGTCATTTGCATTTCTAACAAGTATCCCAGGAGATTCTGCCATTCACCAAAGGTAGACAGCAACTGACCTAGCATTTCTCATTTACCTTCCAATACTATTTACTAAGGTTTACATCGCTTCCAGACTCTGTGATTTGTTTTCCTATTGCAATCCCATAGCAGCCTCACTTTTTAAAAACACTCTGTATATCTATAATTCTTTGCCCAGCCTGTATCTTTCCCGAATAAGCTACTGCAAGCAGTATCCCAAATGCTTAGCACTGTGTCTGATGTATAGGCACTCAATAAGTGTTTTTCCCTGTAAGTACTAACTAGTAATTGCTACCATAAACACACACACACACACACACACACACACACACACACACACACACACACACAGAGAGAGAGAGAGAGAGAGAGAGAGAGAGAGAGAGAGAGAGTGAGTTTCAAAAACTTTTTATTAGTCTCGTTTTACCAATGGCATAAGTTACTTGTTCCAAACTCAATTACCCCTCAAGAAGAAGCAAGAGGTAAATCTTGGATGTCTGAATCCAAAGCACCCACAGTCAACTACTATGCAAAACCACAGATCTGGCTATAAGCAGCCAATGGCAATGTGCTCTTGTCAAGCCTCCCAATTCACATGCTAGTTTGATTTTGAAATTTTGTCAGCACTCTTACTCTGTATCCTGAAACATTTTCTGGCTTGAAGAGTTTACATCAGCTGCTAATAGTTCGTATAGAATATTCCACATGCATTCCCCTACACACACACATTTTACACACCATAGATTTATATGAATGCATGTGTGTATGTTTGTGAGTATGATCTTGTGTGTGTGTGTGTGTGTGTGTGTGTGTGTGTGTCTGTGTGTTTAACCTGGGAAGTTAATATACTGAAACTATGGAGTCTGGCATACATAGTTCAACTATCACTTTCCTGTTTAAATATTTTTATTACTTAGCTTGTAAAAACTTCCCATGGCTCACCTCCTTCATAATCTTCCCTGCTCCAACCATAGTCACACTCCTTTCCTTCCCTTTGTAGTTCAAGTAGCTGAAATGGTAGGGGCTTCCTGCAGATGTTGCAAAAGCAGAGGTGGGATCTGAACAGATTAAAGTGCCACTGTTTCAGTACAGCTTTCTCTGACTTGGATTTCAAACCTGATTTAAAGCAGGGCTCTGTTTCTCCTGCAACTCCCTATCTCCACAGTTCATAGCTCAGTTGAAGCTTGATGTGATGACTATTTTGTTTGTTCTTTCATTGGTTGCCTCTGTTACTAGGGAAGCAAGAACAACATGATAAAATGATATATAATAAAAAATCCAGTGGTTCTCAAACTTCAGTGGGCATCGGCATTACCTAGAGGGCTGGTGGAAACACAGGTTCTGGGTCTGACTCCCAGAGTGGGAATGTCTGTTACGGCAGGTCTGGGCTGGGGTCTGAGAATTTGCCTTTCTAACAAGCTCCCAGTTGAGCTTCATGATGTTGGTTCATGTTCCACGCTTTAAGAACCACTGTTCTAATATAATCAGAGAACCAACTGGGCTCCACAACTTAACTTCAAATACATTGCTTGCCAAGTAGCAGTCCCATATTGAGCTTTCAGAATTCTATGTGTTGTTAAATCTAAGTTTAGAGACAGCTTTTAGTTAGGAAGTTTCTCATTGTGACTCAAATTTTTAGCAACTGTTTTAGAAAAAAAAATATATATACATATATATATATGGCAACGTTCGTCCTTCCTTCCTCTTGACACCAATGGGATGAGCTGATCAACATACCTTTTAGAGCTGTGCTTCTCTATTCTAGCTTCCCATTTGAGTTTTCTAAGCAGCTTTTAAAAATTGTGATACATAGCATGTATCTAAGCCCAATTCTAACGGACACTGGGGGTGGTACCTCTCCTGTAAATGGCAGGTAGAGAACTCTATCTCCTAGAGTCACTGTGAGGAATAAATGATGTAGTAAGAGCAATAGACAGCACTTCCATTATTTACTGATCACTTACTTTGCGTCAAGTACTGTGTTAAGTGACTTAAAAACATATTTAATGCTCACTAGAAAACAGCATTGACTAGGCATTAATGACCACAGTAAGAATTAATGGAGTTAATCTAGTGTATAGAAAACAGGGAACGTATTCAGGAAACTTAGTAAAAGGAAATAAATGTAATTAATTTAAAACCTGACTCTGCCACTGACCATTGCGCCATCACGGGCAAAATCCTCATCTCTCTGCACACAGTTTCCACAGGTGTAAAATGGAGATAGTAGCATTATCTACCTCTTTGGATTACAGGACCAAAAGGTATATATGGGTTCCCAGTTTCAACTTTGACATGAAAAGAACTTGGAAGTCATCATTCCCATCCCTCTAACAGGAGAAAGCTGGATATATGAAAAATTAGTGTCCCATTTTGGACCTATTGGAAAACTGAGTTTGCAGAGCAAACCGCTATCCTGAAATCTAGAGAGTCAGGTGCACATAGAGGATCAGAGCTAAGATCTCCCTGCCTAGAACAGGAGCCAATGGAGGCACAAACTGGTCGAAACACTCAAATGGTCATGTTGATTAATGGCTGGAGGTCTACTGTGGACTAGCATATCACAATGATCCTGGCATTATTACAAAAGAAATTTGGGGAGTGTTCTTCATTTTTTTTTTTCTGAAAGAGTTTGTGTAGGATTGCTATTATTTCTTCCTTGATAGAATTCACCAGTGAAACTATCTCAATCTAGACATTTTTGTGTGAAAATTTCTTTTAATTCCTTGAGGGCTGCAGTCCGGGTTGGCAGAAAGAAACTTTCTGGACTTTATTTCCAGAAACCCTGTGAGATTTTCAAGCTAAAGATCCAAGAAAGCTCTTCTCTGAGCTCCGACAGAAGCAGGGCAAGAGTGACCATTATGAAATCCATCGGAAAGGCCTTCCCTACCATTAAAGATTTTGGAGACTTTATCTCCTCTTGGAGAAGGGCATTTCTCCTATGTATCATCTAGCCATCCTGTTTCACTGAAAGGAATAAATAACTTGGTCAACATGGGTCAGGGCTGCAAGGAAATTGATTCAGAATACTGCATCCAGGGAAGGGGTACAGGATGGGGGCAGAGGTCCTGGGGACACTTCTGTTACAGTCATACCCCAGAGTCTCAGGCTCACTAAAAAACTGAGATTTAATCAAAAGGCTAAAAAACATTCTCCTTCCCCACACGTTACCACTGCATCAACAGGGCTCACATATTAGGCCAGTATGGTGCCAACTCTGAAGTGGTAAACCCAAGGAGGCTCAAGGTCAATAGGGAAGACAGAAACAAAGACATCTCAAGAGGAATGTCAAGCCTGGCATTTATAGTTAACAAAAAAGATTAAACACAGTCCATCTCCTAGCCATATTAACATGAAATCTCACACGAAAGCCTGTTTACCTTAATTTCTAGTACTCAGTACAATGTATCTGACTTTCAACAAAAATTACAAGGCATGTCAAAAAACAACAAAAGTCTTAAGAGGCAAAGCAAGCCTCAGAATCAGAGGCTGTGTCTACCTGACACAGGAAATTTAAAATAACTGTGATTCATATGGTAAGGGCCTACTAATGTTTAAATGTTTTGTCCCCTCCAAAATTAATCTTAAAACTTAATCCTCAGTGTAATAGTATTAAGGGATAGGGCCTTTAGGAAGTCATTAAGTCATGGGAGCTTCTCCCACATACATGGGATTAAGGCCCTTATAAAAGATGCTTTGCAAGGCATTCAGACTTTCTTTGCCCTGCCATCTCTTCTGCTACACAAGGACACAGTGTCTATCACTTCCAAGGGACACAACATTCAACAACACATCTTGAAGCAGAGAGAGCAGCCCACAGCAGACACAGAACCTACTGGTACCTTGATCTTGGACTTTTCAGCCCCAGAACTTTGGGAAATAAATATTGTTTACAAATTACCCAGTCTGCATTTTCATAGCATCATGAATAGACTAAGACAGAGCCCTAATAGAAAAAGTAAATAACATGCAAGAACAGATGGAGAATGAAAACAGAGATGGAAATGCTAAGAAAAAATCTAAAGGAGGCCACGAATGGTGGCTCACATCTTTAATCCCAGCACTTTGGGAGGCTAAGGTGGTTAAGTCAGGAGTCAGGAGTTCAAAACTAGCCTGACCAATATGGTAAAACCCCATTTCTACTAAAAATACAAAAATCAACTGAATGTGCTTGCCTGAACCCAGGAGGTGAAGGTTGCAGTAAACCAAGATCGTGCCACTGCACTCCAGCCTGGGAGACAGAGGCTGTCTCAGAAAAAAGAAAGAAAAAAAAAGGAAAGAAAAAAAATCTAAAGGAAATGCTAGAAATCAAAACCACAGTAACAAATGATTTAATGCACTAGAATATTTATAATGTTTCAAGAAGTACCTAACAATCACAATAAGAGCAGAATGTTAGCTACTTAAGGACAACTGAGGTGCCCCAGTGTAGAATAATGAGAGAAGGAGAACCAGTTGAAGACTCCATTGAACACAGAAGGGAACCATGAATACACCAAGGGTTTCATCAGAAAACACTTACCTTCAGTGTTATGGACTGAATTGTTTTCCTCCAAAACTCATATGTTGAGTCCCTAACCCCCATATGACTCGATTTGGAGATGTAAGACTTAATGGGTAATTAAGGTTACATGAGGTCATAAGGATGAAACACTAATCCAATAGAAGTTGTGTCCTCATAAGAAGAGGAAAAGATACTGTGGAACTCACACAGGGAAAAGGGCTATGTGAGGGCACAGGGAGAAGGAAGTTGTCTGCCAGCCACAGGCAGAGGTTTCTGGAGAAACCATCCCTGCCAATACCTTGATCTGGGACTCCCTACCTCCAAAACTGTTATACAATAAATTCCTGATGTTAAAGCCATCTAGTCTGTGGTATTTTGTTATGGTAGCTTTAGCTGACTAATACTTTCAAGAAAGGTTATAAATGCCATCGCCAATTTCCTGGATCCTTTCTTCGGGATAATCATTTACCAATGAGAAATAACACAAATGAAGCCAAGAAATATCAGTCACTGATCCATAATTTATTCTAGCTAGCTCTACGTAGCAGGAATATTTTAGAGGAGGAGACTGGGTGATGCTTCTACTGAGAAAAAATATGAAGTTATAATAAGCTGAAAAATAGTTAAATTGAGCTTGAAATAGAAAACATAATGAAGATTGGGGACCCAATGAATATTTAAAGCTACAAGAAACCTTTCTAGACATAAGAAAATTTGAATCCATGTATTAAAAGGGCCCATAGAGACATAGTGGCTCATGCCTGTAATCCCAGCACTTTGGAAGGCTGAGGTGGGAGGATCACTTGAGGCCAGGAGGTTGAGAACAGTTTGGTCAACATGGCAAAACCCCTCTCCACTGCAACT
>NW_022436963.1:33857828-33874141 GCF_009761245.1 Sapajus apella
AAAAAAAAAAAAAAAAAAAAAAAAAAGTTAGCCAGACATGGTGGCACACACCTGTAGTTCCAGCTACTTTGGAGCCTGAGGCACGAGAATCACTTGAACCACAGAGGCAGAGGTTGCAGTGAGCCAAGATCAGGCCACTGCACTCCAGCCTGAGTGACAGGGACTCTGTTAAAAAAAAAAAAAAGAAAAAAAAAGAAAAAAAGTCCCTACAGAACACATGTTAAATGTAACCAAAACATATCCTCGTCAGAAATAGCCTGTTAGGATTTTGATAGATACTGCATTGAATCTAGTGACAAATTTGAGAAATACCATCTTAATGATATCAAGTATTTCAATCCATAAACATGGTATGTCTCTCTATTTAAATCTTAATTTTCTGCTGCAATGTTTAATAATTTACACCGTATAGGTCTTGCATGCATTTTGGTAAATTTATTCTTGTTTATTTTACCCTTGTTTATATTATTGTAAATTGAACTGTTTTCTTAGTTTTGTTTTCAGACTTTTTTAGTACGTAGAAATAAAACTGATTTCTGCTTATTTTGAATCCTGCTACCTTACCAAACTTAACTACTAATTATAGCCATTTTATAGATTTCTTAGTATTTTTTTACACGCAAGATTAGGTCATCTACAAATAATGATAGTTTTTAAATTTGCCATCCATATGGCTTTTTTTTCTTGCCTTTTTGCACTGATTAGAGCGTCCTGTACATTGTTAAGTAGAAGTCATGAGAGAGGACAGCTTTGTTTGGTTGCTAATCAAAGGCAAAGGATTCAATTTTTCATCATTAAAAATGATGTTAGCTGCAGTCTTTTCATAGACACCCTTTATCAGATTGAAAAAGTTAACTCCTAAGATTGTTCAGAATTTTTTTTTCTTACCATGAATAAAAATTGGATTTTTTCCCATTTTTAAGGCATATTACATTAACTGATTTTCAAGTGTTACAGCAACATTGAACTCCTGAGATAAACTCATTTGGTCATGGTAAATGTTTTATACATATATTTATGGACTTGATTTTCTAATTTTGTTAAGAACTTTTGTGTCCAGTTTTACATTCACAGCAATACTGGCATCATAAAATTAGTTGAGGAGTATTTCCTTGTTCTTTTTCTGAAAATGTTTGCATATAATTAGTATTATTTTTTCTTAAATGTTTGACAGAATTCACCAAAGAAGCAATCTGGGCCTAGACTTATTTGTGAAGAGCTTTTTTTTAAAAAAAAATTTCTTCATTTGATAAGTATGAATAGATTTGCTTTTTCTTGAGTTTTTGGTAATCTGTATCTTTCAAGTAATTTGTCTATTTTGTTTAAATGTTCTAATTTGTTAGCATCATATTTTTCATAAAACTTCTTCATTCTATAATTACTGTAGAATTTGAAGTAATGTCCCTGATTTCATTCCTAATTTTGGTGTGCCATCTCTTTTCATAAAAAGAAAAATAATTATGCAAAAATTTTAATAATTTGAATGGAAACAGATAAGTTTGTGAAGTTTCTGACAGTTAAGTACAGAAGGCATCTCGGAGGAGGTCAGAACCTATGCAGCTATCATGGTCTTTGCTTTGCCCTCTTAGCCTTTCCTCCCTATCTCCATTATTGATACCCAGTTTATGGCCTTTCACAGTGCTCATTTGTTTAACAACTTAAATCCTTCACAGAAGGGCAAAAAACACAATACATGGATACTTGAGAGCAAGTCACACCTAGAGAAATATCCCCTGGAGAATACCATTGATTTTATTTTTTTCTCTATTCTGATACCTTGACATCTGGGGCCTTGCTGACCCTTGAGGAATAGCCTTTCTCAGGGTTAGGCAATTCCTAGAGATAGCCAACAGCTCACGTGGAAGTTTGCCTGTCATATGCAAACCAACTAAACCACAGCCCCCACCTCAATACCCCACCACCTCCTTGATTAGGCTTTCACACTCCAGGTCACTATTCCCTGACTCTAATCACCCCAGGGCCAGGTACCAGGAAACTAAAGACAACCTCCACACTCCACAGCCCAACAGAATTGTTCAGACTAGCCAATCCTAATCCTGCATGTCTAGCCTTGTCCATTCCTTCCCATGGAAATTACAATAAGAGCTCTTGCCTCCATTTTCCCTTCAATCTCCCCCATCTCCTGAAGGACCCTGGTACTTTCCCATGTGGCCCATTTGGTGTGGTGTGCTTCCTCTTGAGATCTGTGGGTAAAGAGATATCTTCTCGATGGCAGTCATCTCACGATCTGTTGGTCTTGCCATAGCAAAATAAAAATAAAACATTTAAAAATAAACAGTGAACAATCTCTCCCAGACTGTGTAAATACGCTGGGACCATGAGTGCCGGAAGCACAGAAGAACACTCCTATTCTTGTTCAGGGCACTTTTTTCCTCCCTCACTAACACATCACCAAGGATGCTTCCTGGGGCTTTCATACAAAATGGTCCCTATAACAGCAAGTGAAAAATGACCTTTACATAATATAAAGTCATGTGCCTGTAGTTCCAGCTACTCAGGAGGCCAAGGTAGGAGGATCACCTGAGCCTAGGAGTTCAAGACCAGTCTGGGCAACATAGCAAGGTACTGTATCATTAAAAAAAAAAAAAAATGGTGTTTTGGACCAAATTATTTTCATCTCATCAACTCCCAGTGAGTTAGGAGGTCAATTACAGAAGAGCTGTCCTATTGCCATATTTGCTTGATTCAGTCCCCTCCTTCTCTCTCAGTGGGAACAAAGAGAGAGTGGGCAGGAAGGAGGAGGCAGAAGTGTGTTTGCCTGTATTGTGGTGCTGATCAGGGAGGCCACACCACAAAGCACACTCAGTACAGAAGTATGTGCGTGTATGTGTGTGTGTTGGGATGTAGGGGTGAAAAATGGGACTTTGCACTTTAGATAATGCAAGTGATTCCTTCTCCTCCAGTGAGCAAGCAGAGGTATCCCTACAGGAGGACAAGGTGAGTGTTCATCTGCTGCATGTGCTGTCAGTTACACTTCCCGCATGCTTCTCCTAATAGATGGACTAGAAATACATGTGGAATGTGTTTAAAATTACAGGATGTATTTGTCATACATAGGGTCTGTCACTTTTATGTGTTAACTGCATTGACTAAGTGCAATGCTGCAGGAAAAAAGTGCCAAGTAGCTAATTTAGATACAAAACACTACAGGCATTTTTTTAAATTGAGAGTGATTTTCACTATATTGGATATTCACCTTTCAACTGGCTATAGACCTAAATTTCAAGCAACACCAGACTTTGCTGTACATGGCACTCACCATGGGTAAGAGGCTAGGCTAGGCACTATGGAGTGTGCAGCCTGTGTGCTTTCTAAGCTTACTTACTCACCTGGCCAGAGACATAAACGAGTAAAATAAAAATAGTCAAAATCTAGAGTTAATGTCAAGTGAGAGGAATACACAACAAATGTTATCTCTATTGAATTTTGAAAAACAGACAGTTTCCATCAGAGAGAAGAATAAAGGAAATACTAAGCTGGGAAAATTTGAGGGAGAAAAGAAGGAATGGCCTGAGAAATCTCTCCCACTGCCCACTCTATATGGGCATGTAATCTAGCAAAGTGATAGGAAAATTTAGCAACATCCACAAACACTAAGATGGACAGGTCCTATGGCCCTCCAATATCTCTCTGATGCATACTGGAGAAATATTTGCATGTCTGCATAAAAATCATCACATTCATTTTCTCTGCTACTTTATCAAAATGTGGAAACAGCCCAAATACCATCATCAGTAGGCAAATGGATAAACAGAATATACAATGGTTAGTAATAATTCTAGGCAACGGGTATCCAATCTTTTGGCTTCCCTGAGCCACACTACAAGAAGAACTGTCTTGGACCACAAGCAAAGTATATTAACACTTACAATAGCTGATGAGTTAATAAAGAAAAAAATGACACAAAATCTCAATGTTTTAAGAAAGTTTATGAATTTGTGTTGGGCTGCATACAAAGCTGTCCTGGGCTGCATGTGGACCATGGGTTATGGGTTGGACAAGCTTGTTCTAAACATGTAAAGAAATTTTGAATAAAAAAAGCAAATTATGGAAGGATGAACACATTATGATGTTATCTATGTGAGCCAAAATAAACAGAACAATATCATCCATTACTTGCTCTAAACATAAACTGGAAAAAATATACAACAAAACTAATATAGTGGTTGTTTCAGGGGAAGGTGATAGGGAATCAGGATTGGAAATGGTAATTGAACAAAACTTTATCTGTAATATTCTTCTGTTTTGGAATATGCATTTTCTGTATAATTTTTGTAAAAAATTATAAACATAAAAATTATACATTGACCTGTGTATTTTAAAAAAACAGGAAGTGACTGGCTAACTACCAACAAAGATTAATTCCAAATAGAATTATGAATGTCATCTTCTGTTTGTACTTTTTAGATTTCTTTCCCAACAATCAAAACTATCCTTCCCTGACCAATAAATGTAATTAAATTTCTAAAACACAGAGCCTAGCTGGAGGTCAGCGAGGGAACATAATCTGAGCAGAACATCATGGAAGGAATTTTAGAAGAGCAGGTCAGAACGATAATTTGGTGCTGGTTCGCAAAAGCCTCTATATTCAAGGTTAAGAAGTTTGGACTTCATCTTCTACCCACTGGGAAGCATTACTTATTTCTGAGCTGCAGACCATCATGGATCAAAAGGATAAATCAATATCCATTCTTCACCACCATTTCTCAAAGGGTATCTTTTCACCATCATTTCCAAATTGATAGAACTCTGAAGGCTTTTAGATGCTGAGTAGAAACTTAAAAGACATGTCCTCTTCTCTCAGGGGTGTTACTGTATAAGAAAGGATTTGGACCCTTAAGACCTTTAAAAAACACATGAAGAGCTGCCCCCTTCCTCTCTTCACTCCCCTTTACACCATAGCATGAACACTCCTAAAAAGCACTTGAAAATGATGTTTTTTCAACTCTAAGCAGCAACATGTTCATCCATCATCAAGGAAAAGTGCTACTACATTTCTTTCATCTCTAAAGCCTCTCAGGTCCTGCTTTTCAAAGTAGAAGTGAGTAACAAACCTGCAGTGAAAGGAACAAAACAATTATGAATGGGGTGACTAAAAACAAAAAAAAATTTAATGTCTTTTTTAAAAATCCAGGGACACTGACCAGTGAACAGCCATGAGACAGATCTAGTAGATCTCCAGAATCCAGCATGTGTGTAAAATTTAGCACAAAAGCACATCATGAAGAAACATAGCCTTCCAGAAAGGGTTAAATCTGAAATGTCATCAACTGGAAGGAAAGGCCAGCAAACTGTCTACCTGTCTTTCAAATCTGAAAAAATAAACCAAGCTTCATCCTTGACTCCCTCTTCCCTGTCTCTTACAAATTTTGGCTCAAAAGAGTTTGAAAACACACACCTAGACACACAGCAAAACAAAACAAAACAGCCCATGAGAAGCCTAACTGATATAAAATAAAAACACAAGTGACAGGAGCCAGGGAAGCGAGGGCACCATCATGTAGTAAAGTAGCCACTAACTTCTTTACCACACTCCAGCAATTTTTGTAACTCATGGTTTTCAATATTCATACTTGTCATTGTTCGTTTTTCTTACATTGCATGTATTGTGTGCCAACTACAAGCCCGACACTGTTCTGTGCACTAGGGGATCAGCAGTCAACAAAATCCCTGTGCTCACAAAGCTTGCATTCTTCCATTCTAGCAGGCATAAAAGAGAAGTAAATATACACCATTCTGGCTAACTCATTTCAGAGGTAGAGGGACCATGTCCTGAGCAACTTGCTCAAAGTTACTTGTTCAGTAATTTGCCCAAAGTTTCAGGAGTAAGCAGCCTAGAAGTGACCATGATAGGCTACCACAAAGAAACTTCCCAGAGGTTACTGTTTTCTACTTCTTTTGTACAGCATTATCTACACAGGATGAGTTTCTGCCTTATAAAAAGAAATTCACATTGTTGGAGCGGGAGCATGCAGCTTATTTTCTGAACCTGAGTGAAATACAAAATATTGTCACTAGAGGGCAAGTTGACATACATTTTATTTATTTTATTAAAGAAAAGATAGTGCTACATTTTTGGAAACAGAAAGCCTTTGAATCAGCTTCTATTTATTATATTATTCTAATCTTGATTAAAACTACATGTACAACAGTGACTGGTAAGTGGTATCTTTTACAAATTAGTGTCCACATTTTAGATATTAAATTAAGATGCATAGCCCGTTTTTACCAAAATCACAGGTGCATTTGTTCCTCACCTGTAATTTTCATTAAAAGAACTATCTTGCATCAGGCTTGATGAAAATAGAATTTTTGTCATTCTCCTCCTTGTCTGCCTGGGGAATGCCCACCATTCTTTCAAGATTCAGTTCCCTCTCCTATTCCAAGCCTTTCCTGTCTCCTCTTTCCTGTCTCTTATTTTCCAAGCCACCTCTCATTTGCCATGTGCACTGTGAGCAGGCTTGAATCAGAGCACCATCAAGACTTTCCTAATAATCCCCAGTGAGTAAGCCTCTACATGGCCCAGGCACTTCTTGCCTGTTGACTCTTCTCATCTTCACCATCACCTGCAATGGGGAAATTATTACTTCCCCACTGGAGTAAAGAGAAGCCTAGAGTGGCTAGAAGCTGAAGCCAGGGCATAGAGCTACTAGCATGGGCACCTTGGTCACCAGATGTTTTTATTGAACTGTGTCCTCCCTAAGAACAGGAATCATCTTTCTAGGGTCTAGCATTTTGCCTTAAGGAGCAGGAACATGCCAGGCATGGTGGCTCATGCCTGTAATCCCAGCACTTTGGGAGGTCTAGGCAGGTGGATTACGAGGTCAAGAGATCGAGACCATCCTGGCCAACATGTTAAAACACCGTCTCTACCAAAAATGCAAAAATTTGCTGGGTGTGGTGGCGCACACCTGTATTCCCAGCTACTTGGGAGGCTGAGGCAGGAGAATCACTTGAACCCGAGAGGCAGAGGTTGCAGTGAGCTGAGATCACGTGACTGTGCTCCAGTCTGGCAACAGAACAAGACTGTCTCAAAAAAAAAAAAGAAGAAGAAGAAGAAGAAAGAACAAAGAAGAAAGAACAAAGAAGAAAGAACAAAGAAGAAGAAGAAGGAGGAGGAACCTGCTGTATAAATGTAAGAGTAAACAGATGCTCTAAGACAGCTCAAAATCTATACCTCCCAAATTTGGGGGAGAATAAGTGACATGATTTGTGAGAAGTACCTGGTTACATGATAGCCATATAGTAGTCATAATAAATTCTTATCATGAGCATCTTGTTGGTTTTTCAATAGATGTCATCTGTTAACATAAGTTAAAATTCAAATTTTCCTCCATGGTATTGCAAGATCTGACCCCTACCTAAATCTTCAACCCTGTCTCTCATGCCCGACTCCAATTCCCAGCCACAGTTTTCACTCGGTTTATTACTACAAAGGTGCCAAGCTGGTTTCTGCCTCAGGCCCTTAGCACTTGCTACTCCCTGGGTCTAAGGAACTATTTTCCAGGTCTCCATGGACATCACTTCTCATTCTTTAAGTCTCATTTCAGCTTTTACATCCTCAAAGATACCTATAATGGCTACTCTTATTAAGTATTCCTCCACCACTCTTGGCCTATCACAACCTCTTGTTTCCCTCCTTTATCATACTTGATTTGTGTGTCTTTCACCCATCTGTGTACTCACTTTGTCTCTCATTCCCTCGGCTAGAAGGTTCATCAGGGCCAAGTCCCTGTCTGCTCACAAGCACCATTATAGGCTCAGTGCCTTCCATACAGCAAGCCAAGCACTAAATATTTTTATTTAAATGATGGATGCGTAGATAAAGGAACAAAGAATTAGGATGAAATGCTAAAAACCTGAATGATGGAAAGTACAAGGGAGCCCGAAGAAAAAAAAAGGCTGCTAGGATATGATTGGGAGATACACACAGGCTTTGGAATCAAACACATACTGGGTTTAAGGCTCAGCTCTGATACCACGAGATTCTGGGGCTTCGAAAATGATACTTCAGGGTATGACATTTTGGCATGCTTTGGCATCCTTTGTTTCAAACCCAAGATCTCCTAATTATGCTGAGTATGTTGAATTGAAAAACTGAAGGGGCCTCAAAGCAGTCTCTTTGTGACCTTCTCCGGCTCTTTCTCTACTAAGGAAGGTCATAGAAACTGGAATTTATCTTCCCTATGGTGAGTCATAGAAACTAGAAATTACACTCTAACCTTCCCCCTACATCTTTCTGTGTAGGAGCTGACCATAAAGAAATTCTCTGACCTGGCTTGTCTGACAGTAGATTCTATGACCTCATTCCAGAGGGGTCCTGCTTTATGCTTGAGAATAAGGAATACTGTACAGCAAGGTCAAGAAGAATCTGGGCAGATGGGCTTGCTAGGTTCTTTCACTCAGTTTATTACTACAAGACTGTTCCACTTTCATCCAATCACATTTCTACCTGGCTGTCCTTTCTACACTGAGCTTAAGCATAAAAATAGTTTGTTTTCCTTGAGTTCTGGGGTTTTTTACTTCTAAAGACATGCCACGTAAAAACTTTGGTTACATAAGTTTGTTATGCTTTTCTCATGTTAACCTGTTTTCTGTTATAGGAGTGCTGGCCATGACCTTTATGGTAGGTGAGAAAAGGTATCAATCAAACCTTTCCTACCCTACAAATGTATTCTGCTATTGTCTATGCACAATAGCACTCTTACCTGGAAAAAGAAAAGATATCTGTCCCCTGGCCCCAAAACTCTGATTAAACAAGCAACAGAGTTCTATGAGCCAGGAAAATGGCAGGCTTCCTTCCATCACAATAACAACATCCACTGACCTCCTGCTTGATGGCTGGGTGTCGGGGGGACTCATGTAACCCAGGACTCATTTTCTGCACTTCTCTAGCCCTGGTGCCAACCCTGCTAAGGCTCCTTGGACTCTTCACATGGCTTCAGGGCCACAATGTACACAGTATTCACTGTACTTCATACAAATTAACTCATTTACTACTTTTTAACACCTCTAGGAGACTGACATCATTACTGTCACCACTGTACAGATGAGAGGAATAAGGTACGATCTACAAAATGATTCCAAAGTCCTCACTGTTAACCCCTACTCAAACTATCTCTCTTCTAACAACTACTACGAATTTCTGAGCACGTATCCTGTGCCTGGCACCATGCCAGCTGCTCTCATCATTCAACTCCCTGAGGTAATTTATGAGAAGATGCCACTAAACTATCTGCTTAGGTTGAAGTGATGGTCAAAAGCATCTATTTCAGACTGCTTCATAAGCCATCAAGTTTCTTACAAATGATGTCACTGGGAAGACATTTGAAAATATAAGAGCAATTACTGGGTATCTTCCATGGTCTACGATGCAACATTTAGAGCCTACTTTTCTAAATTATCTGTTTCTAGCCTTTCATTGCCATAGAGCTCTGTTACAACTCTAAGTTATAAATAACTAAAAATAATGCAAAATAATCTTGTTTATAGATTTTCAAATAAATTACATCTCGTAGAGGGTTCAGCTGACTTCACTACTTTTCCCACTAGGGGAAGAAACAGTGTGGCATCCATCTGCACATTCATTTCAACCTCCCTGTACATTATATCATTTTGGGCTTCTTAGACTTCTCCTGAGAACCTATTATAATGTCTGTCTGATTTCCTCATTAATGAGTTAAATACAATCTTTAACACATTCTTGTTTTATATCTGTAAGAGAGTCATGGTTTTACATATTGGTATGTGAAAATTATCCCTTAATACTGCTATTACTATGAAAGAATAAAAAAAAAATCTCACTTTGTTTGGCTTGCTCACTCTGTCAGCACATGAGACATCAAAGGCTCTGATTTCCCTTTCATTACATTCAACCACCTTTATTATAGTGGATGGAAACTGGTAGAATGATGCTTTGATTTACTTTCATAGGCAGGTGGCATGCATTGTGTAATATTGCAGAGTTGCCACATCTTAGGTTGAAAAAAAGTGGGTCAACTGCTGAGACCTGTGAGAATGTAGAAACATATTAACTCTAAACACCTTTGTCCTGCAAATCTGAACAAAAAGAAATTCAGTGTAACTGTCAGGACAGACGCTGCAGAAACAGTTTTGAGAGTGGGCATCTCAGTGAATCTATACCGAACAGCTGGAGAAAAAAATGAAAAAACAAAAACCCATGAGAACAAAGACTCCACACTATACACAGGATGGCCAGATGATATTGAAAACAAATCCTCTAATAAAGCACAGCTTGAAACAAAAGAACAAGGTAAGTGAAACAGATGAGTGTGTGCTATCAGGAGAAAGCAGATAAAACCCAGAAAGGGCAAAATTTGCAAGACATGATCCACAAAAAAATCAACTTGGAAATGAAAAACGGAATTGAAAGCCACAGGGGTAATAATATAGCCTAGCAAGGTGGAACAAATAGGTGTCAGAGAGGAGATGCACTTGGTTGGAAAAAAAAAAATTAAAAAGAGATGGACAGAAGATGATCCATTTTACTTGAAAGGCATATTCAAGCCCGAAACTATTTTGGAAAGGCACTAAAAGAGACACATAATTCACAATAGGGTACAAAAAATAGGCATATGATCAAACAAGTATACATTATGGGCCCTTCTACAAGAAAATTAGCAAGATAAGTCAATGTGATTCAATGAAAGGGGAGAGGACAGTTCAAGGTTAACAGAAACTAAGCAAGGGTCTTCAGTCTTGGCTATGCAGTGAAACCACCTGGGGAATTTTAGAAATACCCAGCACTTTGGATGGCAGAGGTCTGTAGTTCAAGACCAGCCTGGCCAACGTGGTGAAATTCTGTCTCTACTAAAAACACAAAAAATTATCCAGACACAGTAACGTGCCTGTAATCCCAGCTACTTGGGGGACTGAGGCAGGAGAATCTCTTGAACCTGAGAGATAGAGGTTGCAGTGAGCCAAGATCATGCCACTACACTCCAGTGTGGGCAACAGAGTAAGACTTCATTGCAAAAAAAAAAAGAAAAGAAATACTGATGCCTGTGACCAAGTTTCACACCCAGAGATTCTAATCTAACTGGCCTGGTCTACAACTGATATTGGGTCTTCTTAAAATAACTCTAGGCAATTCTATTAAGCAGCCAAGACTAGGAATCAAGATTGCACTAAAGTAGTAGTTCTCAAACTTTAGCCTCTGAGTCAGCTAGAGGGCTTGTTAAACCACTGATGCTTGGCTGAGTTTCCAGAGTTTCTGATTCAGTAGATCTAGGGTAGAATTCGAGAATTTGTATTTCTAACAAATTTCCAGAAGATGCTGATGCTGCTTGTCCAGTAATTAACTTCTGAGAGCACTGCACTAAAAAGATGTAACAACTAGATATGAGACATGAAATTAGACAAGATACTGATTTTAAAATATACAAACTATAAGATTTTATAGGGCCTATTGGGAAAATCTGAAGGAAAAATTAGAAGTTAAATATTATGGGATTTTTAAATTTTCATGGGGTAGATAGTGGTATTTAGTCATGGAGAAATATGCCATTTTTTTTAATTGAAAGCTGAAGTATGTAGCAGTGTTTCCTGAATTTTTAACTTCAGGACTAGTATTTATTGAGATTCAACTGGGAAACTGCGTTGCAATGTTTCCCCTAGCTGAATTCTATTATTCAGCTTGGGGATAGTTGTCTTATCCTTACTCCCCGCAAAGACACTAAATTTCTCAAGTTTGAGGCATGTCTGTAAAGTTCATCTTTTTAATCATAAGCACCTACTACAGAAACACAATAAATACTTTATGCTTGTTTTGAATATACCTTATCACCTACTAGAAGTCCCTGAACAGAACTCAGTTATTTAACATCTGCCATAAATTGTTTAACTGTAAAAACTGCAGTTAGTACAGAAAACAAATCTGTTCATATTACAGTAGAAATGTAATTAAAATGATTTTTTTCTCCTGAAACCTCATATTAAATATTTTTCAATTATATGCCATTAATGGGATCATAAAGCTCTCTGGGCTTTCATAAATCCAGAAGAATGTCAGTAACAGAAGTTGTCAAATCCTGGAAGCAAAAAACTAAAAACTAATCCTCCCAAAAAAGTGCCCAGGAAAATTCATGCTTTATTACTTGAGGACCAAAAAATCATCCAAGATTAATGTCAACTCTGCATATTTTGTCCATCTCTGTCAATTCTCTTTTCATTTTATACTTCCCATCTTTCTGCCTTAGTCTATGAGTGTTTATGAGCATTTCCTTCCTCTTAAGTGGGCTACCTATCTCCAATCCCCATTCCATCCTTCCACTTCATTTGCATACTACTGACAGAATGATATTTCTAAACCAGTGACTGATAAACTATGGCCTGCCGGCTGAATCCAGCCTTCTGTCCATTTTTTTTTAATTGTGTTGGAACACAGCCATATCCATTCATTTACATATTGTCTAATGCTAATTTCACGCTATAATGGCAAGAGGTAACAACAAAATAACCATATGATCCACAAATCTGGAAATACTTACTATCTGGCCCCTTCCTTCCAGAGAAGTTTGAAGATCCCTATTCTAAACTCTTGGTATTCAAAAGCATGCTCCATGTGCCAGAAACATCAGCAGCACCTGAAAGTTTGCTGGAATTGCAAAATATCAGGCTCCACTTCAGGACTGCTGAATCCAATCATGTATTTTAATAAAAACCTCAGTACATTTATGCGGGCATTGAGGTAGCACAAACATTGCCCTTAAGTACACATCACACCACTCTCTTGTTCTAAAACTCTTCTCAAATTTATCTTAACATACATCAGTACATAGTGACATGCATATGAGTGTGCCAATTCATTTTACTGTACACCCTACAGACAGACCATCAACATATGAAGGACCAGGACATCACACTTCAGGGGCAGCCATGGAAAGAGCTTCAAATATCTCTAACTAAATTGACAACAAAGGGTTTGAGAAGTAGCATCAAGGATGATAGTAGGAACTTTTGCCGAAATGAGGAGTGCTAGAACACATGAAACTACAAAGACTGAATGAGAACTTCTGCCCTCAATGAGCAATGTTCAAGGGTTTGGTGAGCCCAGTAGTTTAACTCTGGAGTAATATCCTAGGGTAGAATAATCTGTATAGTCCTGTTGCCCTTCTCCTTCACAGGAAACTCTTGCCATGTGCTGTCATTTGGGTATTTGTCTCTCCTAAACCTCATGTTGAAATCGGTTCCTCAGTGTTGAAGGTGATGCCTAATGGGAGGTGTTTGGGTCATGGGGGCAGATTTCACAAGAATTACATGGTGCTATCTCCATGGCGATGAGTGAGTTCTCCGAGTTTCCACAAGAGCTGGTTGTTAAAGAGCCCAGCAACTCTCCTCTCTGTTGCTTCCTCTGTCACTTTGTGATCTCTGCACATGCTGGCTCCTCTTTATCTTCCACCTAAGTAGCCTGAGGGTTTCACCACATGCCTGATCTTTAAGCCAGCAGAATTATGAGCCAAGTAAACTGCTGTTTCATTAATTACTCAGCCTCAGATATTCCTTTATAGAAACACGAATGGACTAAGACATCATGAAATTCAATCAGAAGGCCAACTGATCCAGCTTTGAGAATATTGGTTCATCTGCTTCAATGTGAAACTCTCTTGCAAGGTGCCTGAGCAAGTGAATACTTCACTGCATTTCTAGGAACTGGTGATTCCTTCTTGTGTCTATTTGCCAACAAGGCTTGCACACGTGGCATAGTCTCTTTGGGACTGGTTGTCATTAGCCATTCTCTCTAACAGTTAGGTTATAAGGAAAGAGGTAAGCTACTCTTTGAATGTAATTATTGGGGACAATTAGATATATTCCAAAAGAACATGACATTCAAGTGGGTTATGTAAGGTTGAAACAGGAGCAGCTTCCCTTGTGAGATACCATCTAAACACACTAGATGTATCATGCCACCATCCTGCTGTTAAATAATAAATTTAAGGAAAGGCAAAATCACAACTTTACCAATTAAACTGATATAAAATGAAGGCATATTAAAGATCTTATTTAATCCATTATTAATGAGGGGATTGGGAAGCTGTTACAAGTTCAAAGGAGAAGTCAAAGAAGCATACATTTATATAGAGTAAGGGAAATTTGAAGTGAATTGACAAATAGATGCAGCGGGGAGAAAAGATGCCAATAGACCTCTCACAGGACAGAATGTATTTGCGTGCATGTAGAAAAGTTTTCATATTACTATTAACTATCTAAAACTTGCAACACAGCTCAAAAGAAACTAAATCTGGAATCATATAATAACTTGAACAATTATATGCATTGTTTCCCATTGGAATCACCCAGCACTCTTTTTTGCTTATTCCAAATTTTCTTCATTGTGGAGACTTGTATATCTCCTCAGAGCAATGTCAGGGAGCAGGTCATGGGTCCTCAAGGCTTATATGCATAGCAGATTCCTATTCTCTCCTCTCTCTGGGGACATCTCTCTTCTTAGCCTGCATCTTCCTTGGTCATACCTAATTTTTTTTTAATAGGCTTTAGGAAAACAAAAGCCCCAAAGAGAACATACTATCATGTAATATATGTTATTATTACAGTAACATAACCTTAAATGCCCCCCAAAAAAATTATTAAAAATGTCCACAAAGAGGCCGGGCGCGGTGGCTCAAGCCTGTAATCCCAGCACTTTGGGAGGCCGAGGCGGGTGGATCACGAGGTCAAGAGATCGAGACCATCCTGGTCAACATGGTGAAACCCCGTCTCTACTAAAAATACAAAAAATTAGCTGGGCATGGTGGTGCGTGCCTGTAATCACAGCTACTCAGGGGACTGAGGCAGGAGAATTGCCTGAACCCAGGAGGCGGAGGTTGCGGTGAGCCGAGATCGCGCCATTGCACTCCAGCCTGGGTAACATGAGTGAAACTCCGTCTCAAAAAAAAAAAAAAGAAAACAAAAAAACTGTCCACAAAGAATGATGACACAAGAAGAGAAAACAAACTGAAATCCCAGTAAATTATCAAGTGACACCGTGAGATGTCCATGGAAGAAAAGCAACTGGAAGCAGGTTCTTGCTAGATTCCATCTAATGGCTTTACTCCTTGATCCCCTTAGTTCCTATTGACCAATATGATCAATAGCCACAGAGGGATTTAAGGGACCTTGCTCAATGGCTCAATATAAATATCTGTTCTTATCTGGCAACAGATGGATAATAACTGAGTCTCTACCATTTCCCATAAACATGAGTTTCACCTTGAATCTTAGCTCTAGTAACAGGTCCGAACTCTATGTTCCCTGCTTCATGTCCTACAGATCCCTTCAATAACCAACTGCCATTATTAAGGAGGGATAAAGGATTGCTCCCTATCTTATGTGTCTAATTCCTCCTGAAATAAACTAAATTCTCCTGATGGAGTTCTGGGTCCCACAGAAGCCTTACTTGATATTTGCTCATGGTGAACCTGACTATGCACACCCTTATTGACCCCAAACTTACTCCCTTCTCGCAAAGCTTCACTTTCTACATATTCCAAACTTCTTTCAGCCTGCACCATCATGGTATGGCATTCTCTATTATGGGACCACTAGCCACCCTCTCCCCTCTCTCATGACCCCTCTACCTTGACCACAGTTTCCTGATTCCTCAAGGTTAACTCCTCCTCAGTTAGCCTTCCCATTCTCAGCATTGTTGTTGAGAATTGGCGTAAGCCGATGTGAACACAATTGTGATGTCCTTTTTTGGTGGTTAATTCTACCACTGGAAAGTTCACAGTGGACAAATATTAGCTACTATAGAGGAGGAAAAATAGCTTCCATTCTCCTAATTCTAGTTTCATGGCTGAAGCCCCTATAACAAAAGATAAATTAGTAAGAGAAACACATACACATTTATCTAATGCAAGTTTTATGTGACACAGGAACCTTCATTAAAAAACACAGATGTGAAGAAACTGGTAAACCTGAATATCTATACCAGGCTTAACGAAGAATGGATAGTGGTAAGAAAGAGTGATAGGGAAAAAAGGGTCTGAAACTGAAAATTTTCTAGAGAATTGTTCAACATCCACATCTCTCGCCAAGTGTCACAGAGCCCTGCTGAGTTCTACCATCCAAATCCCAATATGAGAAAATGTGAAAATCAAAAAGATGTTTATGGAGCTGCAGCTCTGTACCACATGCTGTTTAAGAACACTATGTGCACAGCCCATTGAACTCCCACCACAGTCCTGCCAGGCAGATGCTATTTTCAGATAGGAATTTTTCTCCCCATTTTTCAGATGAGGAAACAAATGTCAAGATTTTAAGTAGCTCACTTC